>NW_014333664.1:1312768-1442366 GCF_000341935.2 Cephus cinctus | reverse complement strand
AAAAAAAAAAAAAAAAAAAGGTAACAGACAAAACGCGTGTTCCGTCGTACAACGAGAATCTATTATTGAGTATGTATATAAATATTTTTTTTTTATTAATTCGTCCTCGCACCGTCCCCACGGTAGTCTCCGTGACTCTAGCGCAATCATTAGAAACAAGACGCCTGGACGTAAATTCATACGCGAGCTAACCTCAAAAACGTCACGGCGCGACAGCAGGAGGTGGCGCGTACACAAGAGAACCACGAGATCCCAAGAGTGACGAGTATTAACCGCAGTGATTCGAGTCTCCCAGCTGTCCCACGCAGGTTTGACAAATGAAAACTGAGAGCGAAGATAAATAGACCCGAAATTACGTAAGAAAATTAATTTTTGACTTGATAAAAAAAAAGATTTTTTTTTTTCGGCCACTTTCTAAAAAACAGTGCCCCGACGTATCGTTAAATGAAACGTCAAAAAGATAGAACTCCGCGACGTTCGACCTGAGCTGCGGGTTGTCATACGATCACATACGTAACTTACGTATGCACACGTGAAAGAAAGTGGCGGTCATATTTTTCATACGCGATATTGGATCCCCCTTAACGACTTCTCGATCTCCTTTGGCCGACCGCAACTTCACGATCTTAAACCACGTGACCACGCCTTTTTTTCGTAATCTCATGGATATTCCGTTACCCCGTATGGATACACATATGGGTATCATATACATGCGTTATCACCCGGTAATGACGACAACGATCTTCAAGATCCCTCCGCAGGTCGTTACCAGGGTAGATAACGTCCCAATATATTATGCATAATACATAATACATAATATATAAATATTTATACACACGGTTCATGTACAATCCGTGCACTACATGCATATATATATATATATACACTCTACGTTACTTTCGCGGTAATATTACCGCGTGACGGGATGTTTAAAGCGGTTCGTAATGGGTAAACGAAGCGAAGCCGATGGAACAGCATATCGAATCACAAGCGAGTCGAAGCGTCTATGCGTTACGTACACGCAACGTGCGACCTGCCCATTAAAAATGTTAAGTACGGAGAGAAGGCTTGTAAAGCCATTTAGGATTAATCCGAAAATTTTCTCATTAGACTCCATACCGCAAGCTAACCACGCGGTAAATTAAACGCGCCGGGTTGGCGGTGGGTGGAAGTAAAAAATAAATAAAAAGTGCATCAGGCAACGGTTACCTGTACGCTAAAAATGCATCGACTGCCACTTACTGCATTAATAAAATTTTCGTGACGGGTGCAACGCCTCGCGTCGGATACTCGAATGCAAGTGGCCGTAAGTGCATCGAACGCGTCCCGGTACAATGAGCTCTCGTGGTTGCACTTTTTCAAGCCTACCAAGTGCATCGGAATCACTGTCCACGGTTGGTCCGATGCACTCGCGCGCACGTTAGCGCGCCCGCACGTAACACGTGTTATTTAAAAGAGGACGTTCCGAGTAAAGTGTTGCCGGTACTTATGCAAAGTGCATGCCGGGTAACCGTTTAAGGGTATAGTCAGTGCGGTACGGGCTCTTCGATAATGCACGATAATCTCCTCACGGTTGCAGGCTGTCTCCTTGATAACCCAGGACGATCGTGCGTCCACCGCAAGAAGTGGACAATGGCACCAAGTTGGCAAGTAAATTAAGCGAAGCTGCCAGCACTATCTCTCTCTCTCTCTCTCGCACTCACGCGGCACTCTCTCTGCGACTGGTTTTAAGTGTATCAAGTTATTGTGTACCGGGGGCTACCATCGCGCCGGATGTACCAATGAAGCGGCGCACCAAGAGTCAACGAGACACTTCCGGGGACCGCTCGGTGCACAATATTACATTGATAACAGAAATTGCTACCACGTAACGGCAACAGGCTTAATTTTACTACGAATTGCACAATAGCACGGTTCATCGGGAACAGAAATTGCTACCACGTAACGGCAACAGGCTTAATTTTACTACGAATTGCACAATAGCACGGTTCATCGGGCTGTGTGGATTGAAATATTTGGGGAAAAAAAAAAAAAAAAAAAAAGTCCCTACGCATAAATTCAAGTACGACGACCTGTGTGTGTAACAAAATAAGAGAGAAAAAAGCAGGGCAGAAAAAAGTAAAAAAAAAATTTTTCTTCAAGTGCACCGATACGCAATTTCGTTGAATCGACCGACCGAGAATTTATCAATGGGATTCATTCATGCTGCGTGCACTTTTGCTGTCGCTGTCGCGACGGGACGAGGAGCGATAATAATAGAAAAAAAAAGAAAGAATGAGACACAAAGAAACCAAGAGAAACATAGCACAAGAGGTTTCGCTAATGCTCCATATCCGGCGTTCCCCGATTCCACTCCTGCGTACGTATACGTGACGCGCATAAGGAACACGCGCGAATTGCATCGATGGACCCGTACAGTCCAGTATCCGTGAACGCTGTTCTGCCGTGTAAACGAGACACGGGGATAACGTGGAGCGACGGGATTTTGAAAATAAAAAAATTTCCTCGTCACGCTAGCTGCTTTCGGCGAATAGAGCCAATACCTATGGTATACCCCGTATACAGTCCATAAAGCACGAACTATGCGGAACATGGACGACGGTAAAGTATACCCGGTAGACGGATATACTCGAGGTAGCCAACTTCCTGGATATGCATTATATTTAAAAAATCCAAAAAAAAAATTACATTCCGATCCAGAGTATAATTTTGAAAAAGAGATTAAACATATTTTTTTCCCCTCCGACGCGCATTGCACGTTTCGAAATGCAATTTATCCTCGCCGGGCAGTTTGGCAAAATATCGCGAAAGGACACGCGATCCGGCCATACAAAATTACCAGCGGACTTGCTGGTTACGTGCGCCAGATGCATGTGGGACGCGCGTCGCGAAGTCCCGTCGAGCGGAGCGTCTATCCTGCAGTAACGCGAGGGACGCGTCCCGAGAAATCAGCGTCGCCGAGTCGCATGAGTCTCGAAGATTTATAACGAGCGGTCATTAAGGCCGACGTGAAACGAGAGCAACGATTATGTTACCGCTTCGAATGAAAGACACTGTAACTCGATTTACGATATATAGATATATACAGGATATAAAGTGACAATAGAGACGAGTGGAGGGGAGGGATCGGTTGATAAAAAAAAAAAAAAAAAAAAAAAAATAAAGAACAAAATATCCATCGAAAGACACCCGAGGATGGCACTGGCGCGAGAGAGTGAGTGAGCCAGAAATAGAGAAGGATAATGAAGAAGAAAGAAAAGAAAAAGAAAGAAAATTAGAAGAAAAAAAAAATAGAACCCTAGTTAAACCACAGGTTTTATCCGCAACCGGCTGGAGAAACTGGACGGTAGTGAAGCTGCACTTCTGTGAGGCAGGGGTAAGCAGGTAGAGAGGCTGTCAGGTAGGTAGTGCAATGAAGGGAACAGGGGCAGCGGACGTGCAAGATGAGAAATAAGAGAGAAGGAAGAAAAAAAAGTATGACAGAGCGAGAGAGAGAGAGAGAGGGGGGGGGCGGATAAAAAAATAAAGACAAGGGAGAAAAGTGGAATTTGCATAAACCGCGATCCTCGTATCGTGGATGCATTGAAACGCGTCATCCGATCGCGAGGTTGGTATCAGGTGCAAACCAGTTTTAATGCACCGAGCTACGAATCCGTGTAGTGGTTTACTTATGGTTATTGCCGGGGAGAATGTTCCTACATACGAATGGCAGGGCTTGCCAACCTATTTACTCGGATATCTAGATATACCCGTGCATGTTAAGTACCCGCTATATACCTACGGACGTTATGTGGAGTTGGACTGTAATATTATTTGAGTCTGATGTAGTGCCTGCCTGCCGACCACTACGGAGTGCAGGAGATGGAAATTGTGTAAAATTTTTTATGGAAAAAAAAAAAAAAAAAAATTTCTTACCCCGAACAATTTTCATTTAGCTTCGCCAACACGCGGTCCAAAAATTTTTTATGAAAAAAAAAAAAAAAAAATTTCTTACCCCGAACAATTTTCATTTAGCTTCGCCAACACGCGGTCCATTTAACCGTATGACGTCAGCGGGACACATAAGAGTTAATGAATTCTTCGACGAGAGTAAATGCGTCAAATAAATCAATTCGGTCGTTCGTCATCGGGTCGGATCAATGAAGAGTTCAATTGATTCCAGTATGGCCGGACGTTGGAAAAACACTTTGGACGTTCTTAAAGTCGGATGCCACAGTTGGTATGTATGTATATATATATATATATGTGTGTGTATGTACGGGGTGATTCCGCGAAGTACGATCCGGTTGGAAAATCTTTAAGTGACGTTGACAAAGTCGAAATAAAAAAGGGAGGCAAAGAAGACACGAACGGGACGATGATCCGACAAGCGGGAATCAACCGAGGATGAAATTGAATTATCGAAAAGTCTCAATGGCCATAGATAATGAAAATCTAGAAGGAGCGTCGCCGCCAATCGCAGTGTCTAATCTGACCAGTGAATAAGAGGCACACTTTAACGGCGAAGTACTCGGCCCGACGAGCAGCTGGATTATTCTTATTACACGGTGCGTTAGACTGGCCGGGATCCCGTGGAACCACCCACGCGGTTCAACGAAGTGGCACCTGTATTGAAAAAAGAAAAAAAAAAGTGCACAGCCATCAACTTCGAAGAAGTGGCATAAGCCTGAAAGGTCCTCGGTAACAGCCAACGACTCAATAACCACGTGATTGCGACATTAAAAATTTACCTCGTAATTTAAAAAAAAAATAAAAAAAAAGCTACCATGTCAAATCTTGCCAATTCAGGCATAAAATTGTAATTTCACGAAATTAAATATTCGCACGACCAATATTATTTTTGTATGACGTCACTGGTCGAGATTGAAAGAAAAAAAAAATTATCCTATACAATCTGCTGCTTCACCCACGTGAATAATTCGATCGATTAATTATTATTGTTATCGATCGGTATCCGTTCCAGGTGTGAACCCGTCACCTCAGCTTCTCGCAGTGACGCTTATCGGGTGGTCAAAGTTCGAAGGATTTTCCAAGTGTCTTTTACACCAGCCGAAAATAATCTGAAACCGGAAGTCCCCGCAGCACGTCCGGTTGGGATCCTGGTCCAATCGTAAAAAATTGTATCGATCGGTCGAAGAAAATGAAAATTGCATATAACGCGTGACTCGTTTGAATTAAACGGAAGCGAACGATTGCACGTGACATGAAGAATTTTTGTTTTCAGCCTCTTCCACAGGACTCTGTCCACATAATCATATCTGTATGTTCAAGCATGTCCGCATGCGCCAAAGAATATTACATGCGCCTATATGTATACACATGGTATAAGCTAGATCATGAAAGGAATAACATTACGTTCGAACGGCTTCCAAGAAGCCGAATCACCGAATTCGTATCACGTAGTACCGCGAGCGCCCACGCCGCGGCGCTGATCGTCGCACGACTGCGACTCGTGAACGATGCCACGATTCCAGATGCACGATGCACCTGCCTAAGCCGAGGCGGAGGAGAGACGCCCAGTGTCCCTTTAATGGAGGATTACAAGTGACAAGCACTGTACCGACGTGTTGCATGCCTTGTCGGATGCAGTGCCAGGGCTTAGGCAGCAGAAGAAAAGCGGATATAAAGAGGGCGACTGCGATCAGAGCTCACAGAAAAGGATCGTCGACGGAATCGGAATTTTATTCGATTTCGTAGAGACACTAAATCAATAAATAATTGACCAGGGAACCGTCCGAGTGAGACGTGAATTTTTATTTTTCATAGTAAAGACAGTTCGTATTTACTTGGCTCGTTCGAAATAGTCGAACTGATAAACCTGCGGGTCATCGCTGCCATTTGAGTCATGGCCAGGATGACATGAATGGCGATAACTTTTGGTAAGTTCACAAGAAGCGTCGCCCGGGATGTACGTCGTGAACGCGATAGGAATCGTCGTGTTTGCCGAGGATCGCAAAAGACAAATAGATAGCAGAGTGCCTGGGCAGAAAATGATCGCTTAAAAAAAAAATTATAGTCGAAGTCGAAAAATAGTTTTTTTTTTTTTTTTCTAAAAATTCCTAAAACGAAACCTTGTTTTTCGAGTTCCCTTCGTCTCACTTGTAGACACGACCTTAACGGCGCAGCTGTCGCTATCGGCGAGTATATCGCCACGTATCAAGTATACGTGGGCAAGTGGATTGGCGTTCGCGTAACGTGTGCAGAAGATGCCAATAGAGAGAGAGAAGAGCGTACAAGGCATTACCAAGCAGCAGGGTATCGTAAAAGGAAGAAACGCTTGACGAGTGAGCAGGACTGAAACGGCGTGATTGCGTGTGGCGCCACACGGCGGAGGAATGATGGCAACTTCTTGACTTGATCGGGATATTGAATCGACGAAGCGAATGAAATTTAAATATTAACGAAAAATAGTTCCAGATACCCTCACGGGGATAAATGGTCGTTCAGTCGCGTCGCTTCGAAGACACATTCGAAATGTACGTGCGGATGGGCGAGCGACCGATGCGCGTTCGGCGCATGCGCGCGTGACGAATTTTAAATGGCCGCTGACGCGTGTCAACGGGAACGCTCGGGGCGTGCAGAAGCTTAGATATAGAAATAACGTCGAGGCTCGCGAAGACAGCCAGGAGCGGGACAAGTTTCTTTTTGCAAGGGCGCTCGTGGCGCTCCGGTGTAATTATCGCGAGAACTGTACGCGATAATTGCTCGGGGGGGAATTTCATCGGCAAGAAAAGCTCGAAGCCGCGAGCCAAACGGAGGACGGACAAGACGGAGGAGACGACGGTGCCGAGAACGGGCGTTTCTTCACGGTCATGATAACTTCCTGATGTTTACATGTACCGTTCCGCAGTCTCGTTTCGCCCATGCTTCCTAGGACTCCGGTATTTGATTATACAGATAGCAATCGTAAAATAAACTGACAATGTTGATTAAGACGATAAGAAGTACCCGTAGATACCAAGCTCAGGTATGTCGTTCTAGTCGAGGAAAAGCACTCTCTTTTTTTTTTTTTACTTTCCTCCCCATACCATATCCATCGCACTGGACAATAACAATAATCCCAGCAACGATAACAGGTTGGATGTTGGAATTTTCATTAAGAAAAAAAAAAGAAGAAAAAAAAAAGAAAAATATCGATTCACCGATGTGGCATTCAGATACGATGCTAATGATAAATAAAAGGTAATTGGACAAAACGAGAAGTCCGACCGAACGGTAATGTTTGTCGGTCATTATTGTAATTATCGAAGGGATTGACAGCTTAATAGAGTGAACGGCTCCGGTCGGGGTAGCTCGTAGCCAAAGAATATTATTCCTCGGACATTCGAACGTGGGTCAGACAGAGATACCCAACTGACAGACAACAGGCACGAACTTGCTCACCGTACGGCCGAGGTATGTACGTATGTACGGGCAACGAAGAGGAAACACAGTCGGCGATTGAAACTGGCGCGGCCTGCTTTCCAAATGATAATGAGTCTCTCTAGCTACGCCTTTCTTTTCAGTCACGGAACGTGGAAGCTGATAGAGAATAAATGATCGTGCAAGGACAAAGAGACAAGAGGGCGAAGCCATCATCGACACGCTGCTCCTTCGCCAAAGGAATATCACGTGGAGGACCGGCCCGGATAATAAGATATCGCGAACAGAAGAGGTAGAAGATGAGAAGCGAGCGAACAAGTGGCAAAGGAGGAAGAAGGAATTAGAAGAATGAGAGAGAATAGTTCCACAGGAACGTCTCAGGGACCCGCATGTGACATACGAGACACGCGGTCTCCCCTCTCACTCTCTCTGCCGACCTTCAGAGACTCCTTTTGCTTACCATCCCTCTGTCTGTCCCCCTCGCTCCCCCCTCTCGATCTCCTTCAAGATTGAATCGTCCGACGGCAGCAGCTGCTCGGTGGTTTTCTTTACTCGTTAATCCATCCTTCCCCGAAGACGTCACGACGCTTAACGACGCCCATGCAGATACACACGTATATCGGTTCGAAAGGAGTCGCTACGAAAATCCGGCCCGAGCTTCGTCGGCAAGGACGTCCCCGAAGTCAGGGGAAAATTCTTGCTTATAACTCGAGTGGTGTCACGTGCATCGCTTTCGAGAAGATAACGTTCCCAGGGCCATCTATCGTCGGGTTCCTCAACTGTTTATT
Source organism: Cephus cinctus (assembly GCF_000341935.2). Classification (NCBI taxonomy): domain Eukaryota; kingdom Metazoa; phylum Arthropoda; class Insecta; order Hymenoptera; family Cephidae; genus Cephus; species Cephus cinctus. Next base: position 1,434,216 of record NW_014333664.1, on the reverse strand, counting down.
TCCATAAGTGTATCCGCGCGAGACGCTCGTTGATCGGTCCTTGTAACGAAGCGTGTAACCGGGGGCCTTCTACATATTGCAGAGTGCCACCGTGAGGGCCCCCGCTCTTCCGCGTGACGTCCACGTACGTGATAAAGTTCCGCTTGCGTATCAACGTGAAAATAAAGCGAACCCATAACGTCGCCGTATAATCAGAATTCGACTAGGAGCAATATTGACCCATTAGACGTGTTTTGATAGGCGCGGCGTACCGACGAAATAATATTTTGACGCTATGGTTCCACGACTCCGCCGAACCTCGTGGCTTCGCTGCTGTGTAAATAATGACTTGGTAGGGTCAAGTCGCAGTAATAACATCTGCCTGCGCAGCGGGTGCTTCAATGGGTTTTTAACGAGTTGCCGACGTGCATATTTTTACACGTAAGGAGAAACCGAAAGAAACCAAAAAAAAGAAGTCAAAACGGAAAAACATTCGATTACATTTTTTTTCCGAAGCTCCCGACGTACGCTCGATGACGCCTTCAAAGTTACACGAGACGTGCGGGCATTCCCCCCCAACAACTAATAGCCAATGCCCAATCCCAGGAAGCGACAGGTGGCCGTACCGAACGATCACAATGAAAAATTGTCGAAAGGACTAAATTGAAACGAAGGTGGAGAAAAAAAATCACTCTTCGACACGAGATCCGTCAAAAGATACCGATGAATAAAGAGAGGGAGAGAACGAGATACCCGCATAGAGACACACAATTTTGTTCCGAGAAAAATTCTGGGCCCTACGTGGAGCTCGCGACCTGTAGGTTATAACCCAATATTAACGATACTCGACATGAGAATTCCCGTCTATCTCGAAATTATCAAAGGGGCCCCGAGAGAGCTAATTAAGTGCGTGAAGGAGATACACAAACGAAACTGCCCATCATCCACCAAAGTGGGCCTTATTGTCTCGAGATAGAGAAAATCTATCGGTCTGTCGAGCATTGTTCACACGTCGACGAGCGATCCTACGGCTGCCGATACCAACGTGCATTAAGGACGCAGAGTCAAGATAGGCCGCGGTAATGGGCCGTCTGTCGATAATGCTAAGGAAGAAGAGCGCCCCCAGAAGAAGGGCCCATTTCGTACCAACCTGTGCACATCGGATACGCATACGAATGTACCTTCCTAAAACTTGACTTTGGGCTTCCCGCTTAGAGTTACGTTTGAGGTTCGTTAGTGCCGCGACATATACTTTTTATCCAGCACGTAAGGCCCCGACTACACGGACGCACACGGGATGCATAAATTAGCCTTAAGTCGTACGGTCGACATGTTGACTGGGAGACGCAGCTCTCCGGTAATGAAACCATTAATGCTAATTAACCGGCTAATTCTTAATTAACGACCGCGAGCTGGAATCCCTTTTTCGTCACTCCGTGAAAATCCACCGTGCCCTGTACGTATTAATTACGTCATTTGGGCCCCGGCTTCTTACGTAGGACTCTCAAGCCTGCTCCGTTGGCTCTCCTGCTCGGTCCCAATACCGTCTACCTCTATTAGTTAGCTCTGGTACTCACTTTCGACCGCTTGCCAGGAACCTGTCGAACTCCACGGACATCTTGCAGCAGAGCGCCCGACGATTGTGCGACGAGGAACACTTTGTGTTTATCATGTGGCCATCTGAAATAGGATTTATTAAAGAATTAATGAGGGAACGACGTGAGGTGTCTCGTTAAGAAGAATATACGGAATACTAATGAAAATAGTACCTGCTGCCGTAACAGTGAAATATATATATATATATACACAGTGCTTTTCAGAACGTGTCTGCCTTATTTGGATTACGTCCACTCTGTCCGAGAGAGGTAAATTTCTCGTAGTTAACAAAAAAAAAAATTGGTATTACATTATCCGACTGTCCAGTAACCCCACTCGGGGAATGTTATCTTTAGGTATTTTAACGATTCCACCAGTTCTGGCTGTCCTACTAAAAAAAAAAAAAAAAAACAACAGGGTCCTGCTACGGCAGTGTCTGGAGACGTCACTGGCAGGGCTTTGTTTTTCCTTCGGTTGGTACCTCAAGTCAATGAAAAAATCGTTAAAACTTGCACACGACAGAATCGATTGCTCGGGTATTTCTGACTAGTGAAAAATATTAGCCGATCCAGCCGATCATTAATCTCGTGCTAACCCGGCCTTAATGTATCTTCGGGTAACGCTATACTCCGTTTGACGTGGAACGGTCGGGCAGAAACGGTAATACCTAAGGAGTTCGCGATGAAGGTGGAGGATCGGAAACCGGTGCGGTGCGCGTGTTCGGGTCAAATGTCGGCCGGTGCCCGAGGGGCTCGCGTGCGCCTCAACCTCTCCCAACGATCTTCGTACCTCCGCCGCGCCGATTGCCCGGGTAACCTTTGTCCATGGAATTCAAGACTTCCGAGTCCTGGTTAAATTAAGGCGACCGGGACCCTGGTCAACGGGGTATCTCAAACTGGGGTCATCCGTATGACCTGGGACCACTGTCTACGATTATGGTCGCAATTAGTCCGAGTTCATGAACTTGAAACTTGCAAAAAATAAAATCCGCGATCGTCGGTTTCCAGAAGTATTTAAATTGAAATAAAAATTTATGAAAAAAAAAAAAAAATGAAATTTGGAAAAAATTTTTGGCCAAGAAATTTTTAACCGGTTAAAAAAAAATTATATTACTGCTACGCCAATGGATCTTTTCGGGACTCAGGACTGAGGCCAGATCCTAATTGCGACGAAGATAGCGTCGTACTTATTTACGAGGGGTTACGCAACGTAGAGATGAAGTTCGAAGAGGATTTCAAGGATGGAAACGTCCCTTTCTAGTTGGAGGACAAGCTTCAAAGGGAAGACTCGAGGCAAGGAAGAGGGTAGATAAAATTAGATAAACCGTATTGTAATTCTTTTTTTTTTCTCTTCAAGGACTTGACCCAGACTAAGCACAGGATAATGGTTAAATGACAAATGATAAAATCTTACGAATGATCGACGATCATTGCCAGAGGCCCGCAGGCGTTTGCTTTCGCCTGTAATTATCGTGTAAACGAGAGCGTTCATTAAGCGTTATTACAGTGCGTGGATGAGGAACGCGGGTTTCGTGATTGCTCGCAAGGAGACGCCAGCCGTCGATTTCTTTCTTTTAGTTTACGTTTTCGCTCGGGCCCCAAGGGTACGTGTACTTGTACGACGCTTCTGTTTCTGCCTTTTTGAATAACGGTCAGCATAACAGCCCACCCCGGAGGGGATGGGATCCCATTTTAATGTGAAGGTATACGAAGCGTGTGGAAAATATTTTCAAAATTCGTCGTAATAACTCGTTTCAAAATACCGACAAGTACGCTTTTGTATAACCTTAAAATATTCAAACTATATATATATATATAAATCGTAAAACACTAATATACTCACTCGTTTGATTCTGGAAGTACGGATCGTCCCGATCGGTAAAGAACCACGTCTGTAAAAGAAAGCAAAAAGTTATGATTATCGTTTCGACTGAAAAAAAAAATATATAAAATTACTATGAAAATTACTATTCGCGTGCGCAGCAATTCCAAGAATTGACATGACCGCACGTGTTCGTGTCGGCTTATCGGAAAATCCGTCCGAGCTTGGTAGTTGCATTATGATTATAAAAAAAAAGGATTATAAAAAATAAAAACTGCAACACCCTGGCTCGGACACGGCAGACCATAGTTCGGTCCGCCATAGGCGAACGGCGCAGAGTATGTGTAATTTGCGCAGCTGCACGTAACCGATTATTTGTAAGAAACAAACGCGCGTAAACAAGTCTTCCCATTAAAGCATCGTCATAAACGAATATAGAAAAGTGAACTTACGCCGATTGTAACGTAATATACGTACACGTAGATACAATAATCATGCAGACTGATCTGAGAAGTAGTAGGTATTCCACAGGGTTCCCCTATCCCGACGTGCACCCTGGCATCTGGCCTGTATATGGTTATGCCGTTACATGGCGTAGGAGTAGTAATGCCGAGCATATGTTCGTGCCAGTCCTATTTTTAGTAACTCCAGTGAGTGTCTTTAGAAAATTACACGTTAGAAAGACAGAAGGATACGTACAGACACCTCAGACCAGTAACAAGGATCGCGCTCGGTCGGTAAAAACTGTCACTGTGCAAGCGGTAGGCAGTAATCCAATATGGCCGCCGCCACTACGACGCGAGTCAAATAGTTCCCCGTTAAAACGGCGTTAAAACTAAATACAGAGTAAAAATATTTAACGACGAAACTGCACGACTCGATCGTCAGTAATAAAAAGTGGAGTTAACGACGTAGGATATATTTTGAATTATCCACAGACCCTCAGACTGTTGTTAGTACGAATAGAGGACACCGGCGCGCTGATTCCGGCCTGACTCTTATCTAATGTAAAACAAAGCGTGAAGAGGTCGCCGTCACGCGAGCCAAGGGCTGTCTCATCAGCGTTCGCAGAAAGAAAACTAATCCGTCAACACAGGCCCTGACAAAAAGATGTCATATTCTCTTCGTAAGTCTCTCTCCTTGCTAGTTCCGACTGTTTCCGTCCTTCTCTCGCGCACACTCCACGTGTATACCCTATCTCTGTTTTTCGCTCTCTACACGAAATATATATATCTTCCCTTCCTTGGTTTCTCTCTCTGTCACACTCACTATCCTCGCTGGACGCTTCGCATAGAATATGGCGTGACGTAAACCGTCGGCATCGGGCGTCACGTTACATCGACATAATTATATTAATCGTCGCGAGTTCTGCCAGGCTGGCACCGTGCGGATTAGCCACGTCAGTGCCGTGGAGGCCATTTTCAGAAACATGGGGATTGAAATTGAAGGCGACTCGCGTCAATTCGACAAATTCTACAGCAGCGACGACTCCGGCAGTCATTTGTACATGCATTTCAAAGTGGACACGGACGCAGAGGTAGCGCTGTAGAAAAAGTGAAATGGAATTGGCCTTAACGAAATTCCCTATTCCACGTTACACTACTGTTATACAGGGTGCGAAGGTAAACCTTATAAATCTTTTTTTTTTTCTTTCTTTCGCAGATCTCGAACCTCAAATTCCTTCACGGCTCTGCTGCTCGGATTTATTGAATGGACAGGCGAGAAAGGAAAAAGTGATTCATAGACGGATGACGCACCACTGAATAGAAGCTCCATACGACTTCCCTAAGCTAGATTATATATAGGGTGTATAAGAGATTTAAAGAATTTTTACAAGGCTCCTCTATATACTCCTACGTCTTCAAAACGTTTACGTTAGGGAGCCAGAGTGTAGAGACGCGTGCAGTCATCATTATAATTAATGGATAAACACACTTGGACTCTTCGACTTGTATACGTACACTCGGGAGCGCAGTAGGCAGTGAACAGTGTATTACCCACCGTATGTTGCACAAGAAACATTAAGCCGTAAGGGAATCGAAAGCTGTTTTTAAAATAGAGGGTGCAGGTACCGGGTGAACAAAAAAAATTGCACGAGACTCGAAGCTTTACGGAACTACGTCAAGAGCCAAATAAACTGCCGATAATTGACCAATTATCATCCACGGGCTGTTACGAGGCTTAAACGTAGCCTTCGAAAATTGAAGGGTCGGTAAAACAGAGTCACTCGGTGTAATAGCCATCACGAGAAGCTTTGATTGACAGTCAAAGATTCTACGTGTCCCGTGGGGTAGGAGCCGAATGAACCAGCATCCCTTTTTCGAGTAAACCTAACCTCCAAACCCAACCGAACCGTAATTCCATCCTTATTAATCCAATAGAACCGAATGACTCCACGCTATGAGTGGTGCCTAAATTTTTTTTTTCAATAGAAAAAATTTACACACTTTCCGTGCCAGTCTAAAGAAAATATACTAGTCCTTAAGGAACAATGGATAGGAAGCACCCCCTGTTCGGGGATCTTGAAATATTGTGGATCAAAGGAATAATGCCAGGGAGGAACGTGCTAACGAGGACTTCCCATTCGACACAGCGAGACCTAATTATTCTCTATTAGCACGTGTTAATGCCCATTGTCACGGCGAGGCCAAAGAATGGCCAGTTATTATTCTTATTGTTACCAAAAGGAGACGCCGTGCGAGCCGGCTCGTAAAACTTTGTGAATTCAGTCCGTGTCGATGTTTCGCTGGCAGGATTATTAAAACACGTATTAGCACGGGGTATACGACGTACTAATCGTCGAAACAATACGTGACCTCCGGCAGGAGGGTAAGGGAGGGGTTCACCTGTATCCAATTTGGAAATGAAACCCAACACCCGACGGCTACCTGGCCGCCTGAACTGCCGCTTGTCTGCCGGGTTCGCCTTCTTTGACCTCTTCCATCCTTTATTCCCCCTTTAACCTATAACACCGAGTGACTCTGGGCGTGCAAGATCTCGTCACGAGATAGAGCTCATCTCCACCTCCGCGAAGGCTCAATTCACCAGGTTCGATTTAACATGGACCCACTTAGGGATATTTTCGAAGTGCAATTCGAGAAATTTTTTTTTGAAAAAATTCTACGCAAATCGTTTTTCGAAAAACTGTCTAATTCGATAAAAAATATATTTTGAGAATTTAATTAAAGGTTTTTTTTTTTTAGAAAAAAATCATTTTGCGTCGATCAGAAATAATATGTTGTTTCAAACGGTTTGTCGACGCACCGAGATCTATAGTGCGTTCACGTTAACTTCGTCCTTACACCTGGCTTATACATCGTGGAGAATCTAAGGTCGATCCTCCTTGGTCAAATCCACGTACAGCGACTAAGAGTCTCGAACGCACGCAAGGAACACCTGGCGCGAGCGCAGTGTCTATAGTCATCCCGTGTGTGTGTATCTGGATACACAAGATGAGAGCCGTTAGTGCGGTACATATCGCGGGATCATTTAATTATCGAGGAAGAATAGGTGAAAATATGAGTTCGGTACGCGAGTCGCTGGCAACGCGAGGTCGTTGAGGTCGAAAGGTAAAGCCGTGAGATATTCCCACGAGAGCGAACCGAAACGGCACCGTTGGTTCCCGAGCACCCATTAACGCGTAGAAAGCCGAGTCCGGCCGAGGATGTACGTAAAATATCAAAGGAAATGAAAACTGGGACCAGTTTCTGACGATTAACAATCATTCGAACTAACCGCGCACCTGTGAGAGCTCAAGACGGATCTCCAAGTGTATACATATACACAGCGCGACTATATATCGACGCGTCTACAACGATATTCGTACAAATTATATATACCGAACAAATTGCATTGAATATACACTAGAGAAATATAAATGCGCACGTCCTGTCTCGCGCGATGCTACCACACGAGTCGTTACATAGAAACGTCAATCATTGTCGCGTCATAAGCCCAATATTAACAGGTTCCCATGGCAACGGCATTAACAGTGATCCATCGACCGTGGATACCGGTAGAAAAGATTTTAAAAAATCGGCGAGTCATCGATCGGTCTTACGGTGAGATCAATGAAAGAAATAATAAATGTTATTTTAATAACAAAAAAATAAATAAAAACTTCCACTCAATTCGAAATCACTTTACGTGTCTTCGGCCTTACAGTCCGATCCTCGATTCGCCATTATTCCACCTAGTTTCCACCAGCGTCCTCTACTGCCACCCTACGTCATCATCTTCCTTGGTCCGTTGCCTTCCCGCCCAGCGGATACACAATACACGCAATTAGCCGAGTGGAGATAATATCTCCGCAACTTCTTCTTCCTCGTCCTCCTCCTCGGCATCGACTCCAGGTCCAGCTATCCAGAACGCGGAATGGTAGATGCCCACAATTTAAGTTGCCCCAGGGAGAAGCTTGTTCCCACGGAAGGTGCTCATCGCGTTCCTTGTATGGTTCGCACTGTTTTTAATTCTACGGTTTCTATAGAGACTTGTCCAGGGTATACCCGTAGCGGGTGCGTGAAGTTGCTACGAGTCCGTCGGACGAAATTCGTCCTGGACGATAACGATAAATACCCGATGCCAGAGCCAAGATGAATTCCGAGCATCGAAGCTACTGGCAGGAGGATCATCGTACGTTGGTCGTTTAGCCATTTAACTCGGAACATCGTCATCTGCTCGGATTAACCGGTTCAACGAGAGTACTTGATAAAACGTTACGAACCTGATCCCGAGCGAATTGGAACCACGTGGCGATGATGGCCGGCAGCCTGGAATGATGATAGTGCCGTGTGGTTTTCACGCTGATGAAGAGATCTACGAGATCCGTTGAAAAGGGTGCCATCGTAGCCGTCGCTATCGGCGGTGTCACCGGTGCCGGCTCTTCTGCCGATAGTCGCGCCATCGGGATCTCGATCACGACATTGCTGTTCGCGTCCTCAGTCTCGTCGATCCACTGTGGGTAAAGAGGGAGACAGACATTAGTTAATCGTTATTTCCAGCATTGGGAATCTATGACGGTTTAAATATTTAACTATTGCCGCGCTTTTTTCCATCTGTACGTAAGCTGCTAGAAATTATCTATTCGTATGGTAAGCTCGGATTTCTATGCGAGACACGTCAGGGATCGATCTGATTAAAACTGGGTACTCGGTAAAAACATGCACGGACTGGTTAACGTACTTGACAACCTTCGGTAAACCGCTAACCATGCGCACGCGGCATTCACTCGGATTGTTATAACAGAATAAAGTTCTTACACGTAGGATTCTGGAATATCGCAGAGTGCGTTGAATAAAATAGTAAATACAAACCTGACACTCGCGTTCCGATTCAAGTATTGCGTTTAAGCGTAACTGTCATTTGCGCGAGAAATTCAGACGGCTTGATATGGCTTTACGATTAAAGAATACGATGTTAACGGAATTTTACGATTAACTAAAGAATCCGCGGACGATACTATTTATGATAAGTTTGTAGAACACTGGTGGAGTGTACTGTACTGTAATTACCTGTCGCGGTGCAACGGCCTGATAAAGAAGAATGGTCGCATAAGCCGTCGCCAAGACGAGCGCCAGTGCCTGAAGGCCTCGTCTAGTTGGCAAACCACGAGGCATTTTGGCTGCTTGATTTATCGTGCCGGGGGGCCCGGAGCCTAGCAGCACACGGCCCTGGGCATGGGGCCCCAATTTTAGCCCTTTATCCTCCCCTTCTCGTTTATCCCTCTTGTCGAGCGTCACTACCAACCACTCCACATCGCTGCCCTCCTTCGTCTTCTCGCCAGAAAACACACCGGTCATAACACAAACACCTAGTGTCCAGCTTGAGCCCGCAGAAACAAAAATTTACTGAGGTTTCAAGAACTGCACTGTTGAAATGTGTCTAATCTTTTACGTGACGATCCTTTTGAGGATTCACGAAATTTCTCGATCACTCGCGATCGAACTTCGTGCCTCTGTCTTTACTGATTTTCTTTTCTCACTGAATATCGTGTCTCTGTTTTGACTACGGAAATATAATTACTTCTATTCCTACGGGGATGCCGTTTGACAGGACGGATACGGGTTTATTGTCCGGCAGAAATTACCTTTTTTTCACACTCCGACATCGCTATTCATTACTCCGATGTCAACTTTATCAGCTTCGTCCCTTTGGTCTCGACTTCAAACATATCTGATTGCGATTTCCATCAGCTGACGTTGATTCACGTTATCGTCAATCATTCAAACACGAACTGTCAGTGGTACGATTGTCCCAAAAATCCTATGACATTCACGTTTCTATCTTTATCGTGAAAGCACAGTTCTTATAAATCAATATTCCCACAACTTCCGCATGACAGGAACTTTATAAAATTTACTGAGAGTCAGGAGTCTCGTAGCGCGAAAATCGGATATAGAACAAATTTTATTCTACTTCCACTCACTTCTTTATACTCCTTCGAGAGTCCGTGTTGTTTATATGATATTTATATACAGTAAATAACTGTCTTCACTTAATTTATCAGAGCGTTATTGGTGCAATTTTAATCGCGCAGGCACGAGTGGCATTAATCGAGATGAAAAGCGCGCGCAACCCAAAGAACTACCTGCTCGGTGCGCGACAGAGCACCTACTGAACACATGGACGCTCGTCGTAACTACACTGTAAACATCGGCATGGTAGGCGGTCGCCCTGTTCGCTGATTGGTAGGGGAACAGGGTGAGCCGGCTAATGCGCCAGAGTGGGGAGAATGAACGGAGGATCAGTGGGAGAAAACTAAGCAGGGTTGAAAAAGTTAAATATTTGTGTGTAGGAGAGGAAGTTACGTTGCTGTATAGAAGTAAAGTAGACTAGATGTTTTTGAAGGATGTAACTGTATATGACAATAACACCAGTCATTGGGAAAGAAATCTAATTCAAGACTCTTGCCCTTTTTACTTCATTTTTTTGCTTGCTTTTACGGGTTTCTCCTAGCCTCTTTAGATTTTTCCTGACCCTCGTTGATTCATTGACTCGAGACGAAATGTTGCTTTTTTTGCCTTTTTCTTTTTTAGGTGTTTTTGTCTCTTACGAGTAACAGATTTCGTGACACATTTTCATCGGCGACGTTACACTGGTAAAGACGCCTATTACCCTTTTGCTTTGATGCTTGATAAGTTTATGATATTTTTTTTTTCTTTGAAATAATTATTTGCCACGCAAAGAAAAGTAATGGAATATAGAAATAAGCCTGTGCCTGATAAATATAATCCCTTCTTAATTTAAAGTATTTGTGGATTCATCAATTTTCATACGGTATAGCATTAGTCATATTAAAACATAGACAATCAGCTAATTGACCAGGTTTGTCTTCAATCGACCGTTATTGACCGCTATCAATTTGTATCACTACACTCTAGCGCACTCTGTGTCTAAGGTGCGGATGAACGATGAACTATATCAAACACTACAAGTCCACACTGTCCATGTAAAATCATACATTTCCCTTTGCATACTTTCTTTTTCAAACAAACCACCTTCAGTTTTCCACTTGTCCGCATGTAGATAATTAAAGATATGTGGCTAAAAAAGTTTTTAAAACTTATGTTACAAAACACTGCAGATTCCTACATAAATGAATGTCGATAAGGTCATTCTCTACATTTCCATTAGACCGTCATCCGTCAACTTTTCATTACATGCATACCTCAACGATATTTTATTAAATAAAGCAACAGACAAGGACAATAATGCTAAATAAATCGTGAATGAATCCGCATTAGAAATATCATTACATTTTAATTATTGAGATTGTTATATTTACATTTGTACATAATTGAGTGCATTTTTATCACGTAAGAAAAAGAATTACAGCAGTCGATTATCGGTACCCCAGCCGTGTATACGGATAAACTCGTACAGAAACTTGTGACGCTAGAAAAGTGAGACTGCGTACCTTCAATTTCAGGCACATTTTCTCTCGAAATATAAATCAGTGCCTTTTAAAAACGATGCGTCACATCCTTACGTACGACCGATCGAAGAATCGCATAATAAATATCCGCAAATAACGTGATCAATTATCGCGCACTATCACCGAAAGTTTCTCCGCAAAATTTTCCACAAATAAATATAAATCGACGTCACTCTCACGGAACGGCTGTCGCAATTGCGACGCCAATCACGATGCATTATTTCCGGTACGTTCATCGCACTCCTACTATTCACGTGGCTCTTCGACGCAGCAACACTATACTATTGTACAACTTTATCGCAGGTCCGAGTCGCAAACCCAACAAGGATACTAAATCTTCCTGAGTTAGCATTAAAAATGCTTCGCCGTCGATACTCTGAGAATGAAGAAATAAAAGTCAAACACCCCGTGTTGTACTTTCGTGCAGGAAACATTGTTATACTATTAATAAAAATAATTCTGCTTACCTGCTTTCGAAATATACTTCCAATCTCCTTGCAATTTGGAACGCTCTGAATGAACTTTATTACCTCCTCGTTCGACCATCTCCGTGGATTAGTATTCTGTCTGGCTACCACTCTGTTAAGGGCGTTACTGTGCTTGGCCCATATATGTGGAGCATCCGGTAACGGATTGTATCCCGGATTATATACAGAATGATAGAGTTCCGTTCTGAGTTGTTTATCTGGCATATTTACTGCGTAAGGAACGCTTATGACAGTAGAATCGCCGAAAGCTGAATTGGACAGTGACATATTGGAGTCCTCGTATACTTGTCGCCTGTAATTGTTATTAATAGTAATTAGTACACAGTACAGAATGGCATCTCGTATGCAAATAACGAATGCTCATGGCGGAAGGACACTAGCTAACTGATGAACGACACGCGCACCATGAATATGCCGAATTGCAAGTAGGTGAAAGGCGATACGGTAAATTCAGAGAGACCAACCATTGATAATTAAATATCGCAGGTAATAAAAGAAAGTTTGTAACTTACCTTTTTTTCCGTTTCTTCCCCAACTCATCGTCATCCGTTTGTCCGTCGCTATGATGATTCCGCCATTTTGTCGATGGTCTAAAATTATACAGTTTTTATCACATATCTCACATCTTGCTCTATCTACATGATTATTATATTTCAATAATTACTGACCTTTCAAGAGATTCTGGTTTTTCATTTTTATCCGAGTATTCGGCATCCTCTTGCTTTATATCCTTCTCCGTTTTTATTGGCTTTTCTTCTGTTGGTAATGGCTTCTCACATCTGTCCGACTTCTCAGCTTTTATTCTCTCCGTCCTTGACCTTTCCAATAAATCGTCGTCGAACTCGCACGCCTCGTGCTTGACATTCAGTCTATCCGGTATCGCTCTGACTTTATGAAGATTTTGTGGCGAATAGGGACAACCTGATGGAGAATTGTGTGTCGCGAATTTTGGGCCTTTTATGTGACCTATACCCCGACATCCAGGTGTTCCACACTCAGGTCGTTCATTTAACTGTTCAGCCGCTACGCAAAAACAAACAAATTAATCTCTACAGATCCCGTTAAACAAAAAAAAGTGCACAAGATTTTCTTAAGGAGAATTTAGTTTAAAAGTTAACAATGTTACTCACTTAATGGCGGTTCTAATGGATGCCCAGTCTTGAGGCACCATCCCATGGGATAGATATCCAAGGAATCGTCATCGACCCAATAGGCGTGATTCTCTGGCCAACCGTCAAATCGTATTTTAATCCTACAACAAAGAGAACAAAAAACAATGTCGCTTTAAATAAAACGTCGCAAGAGAGTATAGACACTGAACTCTTCAAAAGTTATGCGATTACTAGTTGTAGTGAAGTATTAGGCATGATAAGAAATTAGGACACATACATGTGGTCTTTAACATCTTCCACAGTTGCTACTCTGATAAGCTGAGGAACTCGTTTGTCAACGGCTTCAAGTTTCATGCCTCGTTTAAAACCGCATGGTGGCCTCTGCTTGAATGCTCGCGCGGGGGCAGCACTCGAATCGGTCTCCTTAAGATAGGTCTCCCAGGTAAACGACTTGGGATCTTTATAATCTAACAGAAATACACACTGAGACATTCTGAGTTTACAGAGAATGGAAGAATATTAAGTATTGAAGGAATTTCATGTACCGTTTGGAGGCGTTAAGCTATGACCATGATGAAGACACCACCCTACTGGATGAATATACGGCGAACTTGCATCTGCCCAATAATCATATACCTCGTCCCAGGAATCGAAATGAACCAAAATACGCGAGTCCATTAATCCAGCTATACTAGCGACACACACCAGAGATGAGTGTTTCCTATCTACAGCTTCTAATTTCATTCCAACCCGGAAACCAGTTGGGAAGAGTGCCTGGAATTCAAATTAGACAATAAATGCCACTATTGTCATAACGTGGAGTTAAGCAGAATGAAGATATTTCAAAATAATTACCGTCGTGACGTTCTTATTTGCAAAAATTATCTTCGGTGCTGCTGTGGCCTTACATATTTTCAGATATGCATTCCAATTGAAATTATTCGCTACGTATCCCCGTGGTGGATCTAAACGATGGCCATTCTTTTCTGACCAACCGACGGGGAAGATATCCATGCTATCTGCGTTTACCCAGAAATCGTTATTTTCCGGATAACCATCAAAGTGGAGACGTATCCGGTATCCCATAACTTCCACCACAGTAAAGACGCAGTATCGTGATGGATGCTCCGGATCTATACCTTCTAGTTTCATGCCAACCTTAAACTGGTTTTTACTATAGGGGAATGCGTTCTTGAACAACTTGACAGGTGCTGCTTTTGCTTTTGTGTGCTCCAAGTATTTTGCCCAGGAAAAACCTAGTTTCCCTGTTTGCCATGGATACTGAAATTAATTACTAAGTATTACGCCAAGGGCATTTGATATTATGAACATTTTTTTTAATTCGTAAGAGAATATCACTTCTTACCTTGGACTCCGAGGATTCTCCTTGACTCTCATCTTCGATTCCTGTTATCGACATATCTTTAGTGTCTTCGTCAGTTTCGGATTTCGGTTTCTCGGAAGATTTTTCCTCTGGCTTCTCTTCCACGTCTTTAGACTGCTGCTGCTCCTGCAGCAATCTCTTACGTTTTCGTTTGGCACGCAAATCTCTGATTAGGAAAGTATTTAAAAAATTGGTAAGGATTAATCGCGGGTTAATCAGATTGAAAAACTTTGTTCTATCCCTTTGCCAACTTACTTGAGATCCTTTTCCTTGCGCATCATCTGCAATTTCTTGGCTTCTATTATCTCGGTACAGGATGGACTGCACGAAATAAGACTCTCGAATTCCGCAGCCAAGCCGTAGCAGCCGCAACTCTCACAGCAATAAATTGTGTCGGCCGAAACAGCCCGGGTTTTTCTATCTTCGGCTATTGACAATAATTTATTTTAAATAAAACAAAGAAATAAGGGAAAAAATTAGAATTACAACACATTAAAAAGACTTACATTTTTTCTCAGTACTGACAGTGGCAGGACTTGACTTCGAAGTATTCTGAGTTAAACATACATTCTCTTTATCGCCAATATTGGAATCTTTATCTTGCTTATTATTGTCATCCTCATCCACAACTTCCATCAAACCAAACTCGTTCATGCAAAACTATAATTAACACAATTAATACTTATTATGAATTAACGTCATTTACACTTATTTGTGTACAAGAGTATCTTGCCAACTGGCACGCACCTTCAAAGTACTGCCAGGTAAAGTTCCCACGCCATCCTTCCAATCCAAAACTTTGGTGGCATCGAAATTCGGATCGTTTTGATGCGTCGTATTCATGTGCTCCTTGGACTCGTCACGTGTATTAACTTTGGCTTCACCATTGCTCTCAGATATCATTTCGACCCCGCTGGACGTTGCTGTCTTAATAATCTCAATCTTTATTTCATCGTCCATCGATGAGTTTAATTTTGACGATTTATCCTCGCTCTGTATCACCTTTATCAACGTGATGTCGTCGTCATTCTGCGATTTCTTATCCTTGTCCTGTTCAGATTCAGGACTGCTCAGTGCGTAACTGACGTCGACAATACCTTCCTGTGATGATTTCGGTATACTCTGTTTTTTTATACGCTTTTCACTGGAACCTCGCAGTATATTGCTTATAGTTTTCTTTCGTTTTTCAGGCGGATTTCCTCCGTCGTCTTTTTTTGGAATTGGTGTAATAACAGCTGAGTCAGGATTTTCTGTTATCTTTATACTATCCGAAGAATTGTTGCCACCCTTGCTGGCGGTAAGTAAACTCATTTTGGTGATAGGATGCAGTGGCGGCGGATGAGTCGTGGAATTCGTTGTTTTTGATTCTCGCAAGACTGTTATCGATAAAAAAATAAAGCGTATTAAACAAAATCATGTAAATATACATTTATCGTGTAATCATTGGTAACCATGCTACGTTCTTCTCTGCGCAAAGGAGTATTGCACTAGAATGTCATTTTTCTGATTGACTCACCCGTTATAGTTCCTTTACTGTCTGTACTGATCTGACCATTATTGATCTTAAGATTGAACATTCCTTGTTTCGTAGGACCGCTCTGTTGCGGAATACTGACGGGTAGTAACAAATTTGCCATGTGTTTACCCGGTTGACTCTGAGAGCCCGAAGTTGTACTCGTCGACGTCTGCGCCAATTGCGATATCACAGGTGTGATCACAAGTTTCGGTTTAGTAATTTGTGTGGTAGACAATGCACCTGATGAAAATAAAAAGTCATTAAAATACATGATTATTGTTATTACTTATAAACTTCGTAGAAAGTCTAGCGCGTGAAGTAAACGAAAATGCGAAAAACTGTATAAATGTGGAATTTGATTAACGGAATTTATATTGCATGCATAACTACATGCGACCACAAGCAACCGGGCAATTGCTACGTTAGGATATTAAAATCACTGTTATAATATAAATCGTCCATTGTTATTACATGCACTAGACACGCAAATAAAGAATCTCGAACTGTTGCAAATACATAAATCAAATGACGTAACACAACGTCATCGATTAGGACAACCTAAATAATTTTTTATTCGATGCTTTTTTTTTGTTTTTCCATTATTTTTTCACGAAAAATTTATGTAACCCGTTCTCGTTCGAGTATCTAATACTAATAGACATTTGAGTGTCGTGTAATAATATTGTAAGTGACGTGCGCTTATCACCTGCAGGTATGACAACAGATTCTCGGGACTTATTCGGCTTGATAAGAGTACCAAGATAGGCGAAGGTGTGTTTTCCTGCCTGAGCGTGAGCTTGAGTTCCTTGGGATGTATTAAGTGGCACAATCTGAGCTGTCGAGGTGTTCGACTTTCGTAGGAGTATGTGCTTCTGGCCCTGCGTGGTTGCCGTCGTATTCCCGCTACTAATTGGACGATGAATGACAATGTGTTGTTGCTTACTCTGTGACGTAGTTACCTGCCCAGGACTTTGTATAAACACTTTGTTTTGTCCTGTAACAATCTGGAACAAAAGGATGACAGGTTTTCCTTGATATCGTCTTGTGGAACGAATCATGACAATCTTTTATACATTTCTTTTCGCCGCTTCTTTTTTTCGCTCTCGAGAGAAAGTGTAGAAGTTACTAGAAGCCCTGACAGTCTCTCACAATTTACGAAGCAGCTGAGAAACTCCTGGGACGTGAAACAATGATAAAATCACTTTATAGTGGGCGATTGGTTAAATTTTTTGTTGTACGGTACATTTGTGTTGGTCAAATTAATGTTTACGTTTGCAGCTGAAAGTTTAAACATGAACCACTTGCTATTAGTTACGATATAATGCATAATTCAATAAAATGTAAAAGAGTAAGTTTGTCTATAAACTAAAAAAACTTGATATTATACTTATCAAAAACATATTAGTAAAAGTATATGATTATATGTATGTCTCAGGAATAATTACGATGCATAATTAAAAAGGGAATAAAAAAAACTGAGGTAAACGATACATATGTGATTGCGGAAAATTCATCATATTGTTTAATTAATATTTGTTTTTACTCAATGTCTGAAAATAAATAATTATATTCATTAGAGAAATGACATAGTAGTTATAAATATTAATGATAACTGTGGCAGACGTTCTGTATTCATGATTAATATTACAATTATGGCAACTACAGGGAAATACAAATCTGTATCAAATAGTGAGAATAAACTTATATAAAAACTCTTGTCAGTTTGAATACTAATAATACATCTGTTTTGAATAATACAGTATATTAAATATTAAATTGCACTATTGAAGTAACTGCCTATCACATCAAGTACTATCTATTACAAAATAAATCTATAGTCTGAAATAATTTGTTGAAGAATAAGAATAATAATTATTATAGTAATAATAATGATATTAATAATAACATGATTAAGAATATAAGTCATACAATAGTTTTAGCGTTCTTACCTGATTATTAACTGGATTGATTATGGCGGCAAGTTGTGTAGTAGCTGGTGAAACAATAGTTTGATTATTGGTTGATGATTGACCAGAACGCAGTTTACCTTGCTGTATGTATAGCAAAGGCATAACATGCGTAGTTGGATCTTCAGACTGTGATGTCTCTGCATTATTACTATTCTCTTCCATATCATCCACCACTATTTCATCATCCATTCTGAGAAGAAAATTCAAAGTTTTCGAGAATTGCAGAATTTACACCACTACCCAATAGAATTATAACAAAACTTTAAAAGTAATGAGAAAGTGCTCTAATATCTATTGAAGTATCTCAAATTTGTTCAAACTCCAAAAAAAAAATTTTAAATCAAAAAAGAATATAAATATTCCAATATAAGTATGTATTGATTATCATACTAGATACAAAGTAATACACAAACAAACCTATATTTAATATATAAATCACGTCGATTAAATCAAATTAATGTAAAAACTCCATAAAACAGAGTGACGACAATTCAATGTCTCAATTTTCCACGATAATAATTATCCACTAAATTGACCAGTAGAACATGAGTAAAGCCAATTACTTCAAAGCAGAGCGTTAATGGCAATAGCTAACTAGGATTTAAAAGGCGCGCCAACCGATAATCGAGTAGCTAACGATTACGTTATTGCATTTGGCACATAGAAACAATAAGACTCTGCGAAAACTTGTTCTGAATAACAAAAAATCGACGTTCAATTGAAAACTCAATGCAAGTAAGGAACGCAAATTTAAGGTGTCTTCGTTCAAACGCTTTTGCAAATTGTTCGTCGCGCATCACGAACCACTCGACAGCACCGTCCGCACTCAGAGTTTTCACTGGTAAAACCCAAATTTTTCACTCCGAAAGAAACCCTGCAGAACACAACTAAATAAATCGTCCCTTGGCCAATTGCCGGCCGACAATTGACACCCGGAGCACAACAATAATAACGAGTTTAGAACAAAAATTCGCCTATGCCTTTAGAGCATTCGAGTCTTGCTGTCTGCACGCTACAGCTCAGTCCTCATAGGTCCGGATTGTGGTAGCGACGGCGCGACAGAAATTACTGTGATTGGTTGTCGGACATGGCCTCGTGAAATTCATTTCCGGAATTCACCTATCACATAATATTAGTGGAAACTTTATTACCAATGCTGCAGCATCATGGCATGCTCATACTAATTTTTAAACTGTAGAAACAGTCGATATATTATATGATATTTTCAGTTAATTTCACTTTGTCCTTCGTTAGTATGCGTTCGAACAAAATGGCGGATATTCGAACTGTACTATGTAAAGCATAATGTAAAGTAACGTTTACTGCACTGCACTGCGCTCTAACGGAACAATTTTACTTGAATCTTTTAACAAAATTCATGGATTCTATAATCTTCTATGTGATCCTAAGATTCGTTGTGTACGAGACCTAAGTGGTATCGTCTTGATTTTATTGTTGGGACGTAAAGGGCGTGTAAAGATCAGTATTTCGCGTTGAAAATTAACCAATAGAAAATTGTATACGGTATGACGTACTATTGTCATCGCTTTCTGATTGGTCTAATTTAGCATTTACAGAATCGTAGGGAACGAACTTCTCTTTGAAACGTGAATCACTAATATTCACTGTTTTGTATAGTTTTTTGCGCGTAGAAAAATTAGTATATTAATTGGAAACCTTCTTTTAAGTTGAAAACGCAAAGAATAACCAAAATTTCGAATTCTTTTAAGCTAGCGTGTACCCCGTATATTGTTACATGCTACAAACATATCGAGCAATAACCTCCAAATTTGTAAAACAGGACCACCATGAGATACGATTTTTATCGATTAGTCAGCCGTAACGTTTGTAACCTGTATCGATAATAAACACTGTCCGACAAATGTGATACAATTAACAACAAAATGGAAAACTGTCATCGAAACATAATCCCGTAACATTTGTGTACTATAATTAGAATACACTCTACAAACCAATAAATTTCAGTGATAAACCGAGAAGCAGTGCATTTTAAATGTAAAAATAATCATGATCAATATGGAATTAAATTAGCACATAACTAGAGAGTACCGACGTTAACCTAATACAATTTCGGACACCACGGCAAAGCGTGTCGATATTTTTAGCTATCTTTCACAATCATTGAATTTCTTACTTTTTTTTTTAGAATATACATAAATTGTCAGTATGCAAATAAAAAAAAAAGTAACGCGCTGATAAATTACCTTACGTTTGCTTCCACATAACAAATTCTTTTATCGCTCATATACTACAACTATATCCTAATAGAAAAAAAAACATGTGACAGAATATATTAATTATCTAAGAATACACGAAACATAAACATAAGGATTGAGTATCTGTAACGACTCTACACAGTGTTCACTACTGTTAAACGTAAATTCATAATTGAACTAAACACGATAACGTTAAAGAATATTGAAAAAATATATTACAATCAGTTACATTATCAGATTGTATAAGTGGGCAGGCCACGATGGACGCTCTAGTATTACGAATTTTCTAAGTACACGGTGCTAAGTTGCGGGAGGCTTTTATACATATACTTACTGCAATAAATGAATGTTGCTCTAACGTATTCTGCCTGAGAGTTTAAATAATTAAACGCTTTAGCCCGTGGACACGGGAGACTCTTTCTACCCTTTTAAGTTTCACGATATTTCGTAATAGGAGTCACACATTTTTGTACGATCGGTGCGCATTTCATGCATAAGAAATAATAACATTATAAACTCACGTTTTAAAGTTGTCAGTCGCCATCATACGAGTAGAGAAGATATCATTCTTCAGTGCGCATGCACGTTGTACTATATTGCTTCTGCTGTAAAGTCGCGTTCACATTGGTGTCCTGTTGGTACAACGCGAGAAAGTATAAAAACACATAGGTATACATTTCCAGGTATGGATGTACATAAAATCGTGCTTATAGAATTCTCTATGTACGTATAGCATGTGTGATATATATAAACAATAACGATTTTGGCTGTGAACTAATGGGAGGGAGCTAAAAGAGTCGATGGAATAACTATAGTATCCATCGATATTACAATATATGAGAAATTGGAAAAAAGAATCTGAAACGCCGAAGTAGGAAGAGTATGCAATGGCGCAACCTATTACAATTCATTATTAATATTAGCTTTTTAATAGAATTACCGTTAAGACTCTGCACGGTGATTTGAATGATATGAATCAATTCTGCAATGATCCTGATCAATACCTGTACAATGTAAAATTAAATCTATACGTATATCTAATCTATATTTTTAGGAATAATTTATAATTCAGAACGTACTTGAGTGGCGAGAAAATTGTCAAACTCCTCCAGAGACAAAATCATTAATAGGGACTCTCATCCTTAGCTATACTGTGAACTTCTTGAAATCTATGGAACTCGTGTTCAACTGTGGAAATATCTATAGCCTCTCTCTCGTTATTATTTTTATACCAAAATAAGATTGTATCTTGAATTTCAATATAACAGACAATACTTTAAAAATGACTACATAGTTGTTTCATTGTCAAATCGTTACTTACAGTATATACAAATGCGATCGAAAACTTACGTTTCAAAGTTGGTCGGCCATCACGCGTAGGACTGGTGGCGGTTAGTGCGCATGCGCACGATCGCATTTAAGCAATATATTTATATATGTATATATACATATTTAGATACATATAACAGACAGCTTGCTTGAAGTTCAATTAACATAGTTGCATCGTCTCGCAAACTGTAATGGTAAAATGATGATAACCATAAGAAATTTTTATTTTTCCATCTCAGGCTGCAGGACAAACGATAAATCAATGTTTTGCTTATTTTGTACTAATGCGACTATGATTATAGTAAACGTTAGTAGCTATCTTCGATGAGCGCGCAATGGCGTAGGATTTGGATATTCTGATTGAAAGACCATATCAGTCGATGGACTTGATGCACCTTACATTTATCAAAACAAAGAAGCTGTGTTGTTTCGTTACCGCGAGTGTATTGTGCGATTCACGAATCGCGACTTCGTTGAGATGCGAATATATTAGCGTATTGCTGCGCGACGCTCTGCGATTTGAGGCTGAAAGTGTCGTGCTTGTTTTACATTTATTTTTCTTTCTTTTTTCCGTTGAACCTCAACGATTGTCGTCGTTGTCATCGTTGTGACCGACTCCATTGTTGCTTATTGAGATTGAATTATATTTTGACCTGGTAAGCTATTTTTAAAAAAAAGGATCGTTCCATTTAGTACTATCATGTATTATTTTGTCTCATTTTCATGACTTCTTATTGAATTTTCTCGATCTTCTTTTTACTTTGGCTTTTTCTGTTGCCGTCTTGTACGTTCTACAATGTTTTCGATACGTTTTTGCATTGTTTCTGTGCGAAACGAGCGTAACTGTCATTGTTGAGTCAATTCGACATTTCATTAGTACTTATGGGATATTCGGCTGAGAATTTAATCGATTTTGAATATACAACATCATTTCGGTTGTGTAATTACTTAAATAAATATTTACGCGCTTTCTGTGTGTAATGCAAAGAACACTTTTACAGGAGTTTTATCATTGCGTGAGATAATAACCACTTCGAATTTTTTTTATTCCGAATATTACGTTATTATATTAGTTAAAATGTATTGAGTTGTTTATCAACTGACTGTAGATAAAACATTGCTACTATCCCATGTATCTTTGACTGTGTATTCTATTTTTGTAAATGTGCAGCAATTGGTGGAATTTGTAGTTTAACTTTTGTGACTTCATAGGGATTAATTTAGGAATTCTACATTGTAAGTTTTATTACGCAATATTACCGTAGTGGTATTTGTTTATTAATATTATGTAGAATTGTAAGGAAATTTCTAGGTTGTCGATATTAACATATTTTACCATAGAAATATATCTTGATATATACAGAAGCTTGTTCATTTAACACTATATTCAATATTTTTTTAATATAGTCAAATAGATTTTCAGTGTTGTAATTATTTATTTTATTTTAATTATGACTATGACTTTAATTATTCTTAAATAATTTTTTACAGATTGCAAGATAGACAAGTTAATATGGGTGGGGCTGTGAGCAGTGGGAAAGATAATAATGAACTAGTGGATAATCTCCTGGAGTCTGGATATATCAAAACTAAACAGGTCGAACAAGTGTTCAGGGCTGTCGACAGAGCCGAATATATTCTACACTCTCATCGAGAATCAGCCTATAAAGACATGGCTTGGAAGCATGGTAACATCCATCTCTCTGCACCATGTGTCTACAGCGAAGCAATGGAGGGCCTTTCCTTGGCACCAGGATTAAGTTTCTTAAATCTTGGTTCTGGAACTGGCTATCTCAGCACCATGGCAGGCCTCATATTAAGTAGGCACGCTATAAAAATAAAAGAATATTAAACTCCTAATTATCATAATACTCTAATTGCTTTTTTTTACAGAACAAAATGGAATCAATCATGGCATTGAGTTGCATCAAGATTGTGTAAAATATTCTTATGATCGTTTGGAAGAATTTAAACGGGAGGCATCAGCATTGGACGAATTTGATTTCTGCGAGCCTGTGTTTGTCCAAGGTAACAATTCAGGTTTCTACACATTTTTTTTACTTTTTAAATATCAGTAATTATACTTAGTCTTAATTTCAAAGGTAACTGTCTAAGTGTTACACCCAGCAGACAGTACGACAGGGTTTATTGTGGTGCTGCGTGCCCAGAAAGTCATGAAACTTTTGTGAAACAGTTTGTTAAAGTTGGAGGTATCTTAGTAATGCCATACAAAGCAAACTTACTCCGCATAGAAAGAATCGATGAAATTACATGGATGCATAAGACGATGTTGCCAGTGTCGTTTGCCACCCTTGTCTTGCCATCTGCAGCCGAACAAAATTCGTATCAATTACGTAAGTAAATTGTGCATAATAATTTATATATTTCATGTTTGGTCCTTAAAAGTAGCATTTTTCTTTACCATAGCCGACTGTCATCCGTTATCACTTCAAGAAATCTGTCGTGGACGAATCCGGCGCAGATTGCGTGAAAACGTATGGCTGGAGCGTTCCGATGTAGAAACGAGAAAACCCGTAACGCATAATCGTCTCACACAATCACCACCTCAACGGACTCGGTGCTACGATATACCCGTCTTCGAGGAGTCCGACGAAGGCCTATCCGACGAAGACGATGATTTTATAGATAGAGCACAACTGCTGCTGAATGTTGATGCCCACTCAAGAGAATCCATCGTAACGACATTGCAGTTAGTTAGAGCCGCCTTTCAGAATACCCGAGATGAAATTCACGACGATTGGCAGGTGCAAATCAGGGGTTCAGCTAATATTAATCATTATCACGTGGAGACGGTGAACTTAAATTCGGATAATAATCAGGAGTCTAGATTGGAACAAGTTGAGGAACCGGAGCGACCACAGAATAGTGCGGACGCCCATAGAAACACTGAAAGTAGTTCAGACGCGACAAGTACACGATCCTCAGCTGGTACTCAACAACAGCGACAGCGACAGAGACAACGACAACAGGAGCGTCAGGATAGTGCAGCCCGTGCTCGTGTCAAGTATTCCCAAAAAAACTGCGCCATAAGCGACAGTGACAATGATATCGAAGAAGACAATGCGCCGCTACAATGTAAGAAACCAGCGAAACACGCAAAGTCAGATAGTGGAATACTCGAAGATGTTAACGTCCCCAATGAGAATGGTGGCTTAAGTTCACCGACAAATCAATCAGACTCTGACGTGGCTGATGGTACAGACACTAGTGACGCGATGGATGTTGACTTATCAGATATAACGACCAGCAAGTCATTCAAACGCCTTTACAATTCGCACTCGACATCGACGAATTCGACCCCCAGCGAAGACACCATATATGCCCACTATATAGACAGTAACGCATTCACCTCTTACATGAAAGAAAAGATACATCAGCTACCACTTCCCTTATCTTTGAAATTGTATATAAACTATAACAGAAACCTGTAAAGTAACTCCTATTGAAGTCGAAATATATATATATAAAGTACCTTTCCATTATAAAGGACCTATCTACAAGTCAATACACGACACGTGTCAGGGGATCACAGAGTGACGCATCACATACATTTAATGTTTCCATAGAAATCTTCGAAGGGATGAGAATCTTTGATACCTTCACTTTGGCACCCCTCAAATTTACGGGGTCGTGAACTGATCCTGACGTAGTAAATACAAATTCGGAAGGACGATATAGTTAGATACAAAAGTGACTTATCATCCGTCGGTTCCTTTCGATTCGTAAGATGAGACGGTAAGATTCTATACCTGAGTTTGTCGAGGCTTGACCATAAATGTCAATTCGTTTCAAGGGTCGTTTTCTCGGGCAAACTGATTCATAGATACGAGTTATGTCATCCGCTTAGAAATTATCTTAGAATCTATCAAAATTCTAAATACCAATTGATCATTACAACCCCTCGTCTGGGTCAAACTATTCTTTTTTCATTCCCAGACATCGTCCCTTATCGCCTCTTAGGATCGTATCTCTGTGTGTGTGGTCGTACTGAGGGTGCGCACAGAAAGATCACTGGTGCGGAAGAGGCTAACGCCCAACTGCTGCTGCTGCTGCCCGGCAGTTTATGTATCCCTGCGAATACCACCACCACGCGAATTTCAGTTCGATCTCCACCCTCGCGAAAGGTTTATATCTCGCTTGCCATCCCTAACCAGATACAGCCTCGCTTTCCAGCCGCACGGAGCCACCCTCATTGCTTAGGCAATCGCGAATAGGCAACAGCCACCTCTAAACGTGGTATTTACCAATTTTTAAGATTCCATTAAACATTTTTATACAGCGTTTTAAAATTGCATCCTTAACGGCTGGTGACACTATGTTATGGAATGAAATAGGTAAAGGTATTATACGTATGTCGGCTCGCGAATTCCATGGAATTTGTTGTGAATGACATTGCGCGTTATCATCGTCGGAAAGACTTTGGAATGTGTATTAGTGACAAACGAATAAGTGAAGAATAAAAATTGTTAAGAAGAACGTTTACAGTAACATGTAAGTAAATAATCAATGAGACACAGCATTGTTTTTAATGTTTCATTTCCTTCTTTTTATTATAGTCGTCCTTTATGTTTCCTGTTAATCAGTATCCTTTGATCGTGACGTCAATAGCAGCGTATATACTTTGAAATTATCAGAATGATCAATTTCAATTATCAATTTGATATTAGCTATCAATGGTAGAACAATGAGATACGTAACACTTGAGAAGTGTGTATGCTCCATGTTTTTATCCTGACTGGCGCCAACGACTCACTTTGTCATTTCTCTTACGCTCGATATTTCTAGCATTTTGCGTTTGAGCTTTTATTTTTATTTATTTCTTTTTCGTTCATCTCTCTATCAACAATCTTTACCAGCCATTTAATCGCAATTGACTGACCCCATGATTCTACACGGAGATAAATAAAACGCGAGTCGAATGGTAGGCAATTAACGAAATGGCCTGAGCAATGGGGGAAAAGATGAGAAAAAAGAGAGCGCAAAAAAATGAAAAAGAAGTAAACACAGGATTCGTACCCTTCGACGGCCGATTTATTGCCGATGCTAATCTTCGTGGTTGGAACGGATTGAAGGAAATCAGGAAAAGCTTCGGTTAAGCTGACAAGAAATTAATGATGTCAAATGGCTTTTCTCGAGTCTTGACCATGAGAGTAATTCGTCATTGCGTCTATTACTGGAAAGCTGCGTAATCGTATGGTTAAAGAATTGAGTAATTGGATTAAGAGATGGATGAAATGCTTGGTATATTGAATAGCAAACATATGAATACTGATTATTTTGCGTATCGATCAACGATTGAAAAGATGTATCATTTGAGAGTGAAACTATACAAGGATTGCATTGTATTAAAAAAATCTATGATTGTCACTTAATTTTATTTAATCGGTGAAATTAAAGTCAGACGATTTTTAAAACAATAAAACATCAAACAGACACGGTTATTATTTTCTTAATAAACAACACAAAAAACGTATCAATGAATTTATTAGTGCGACAAAATTAATTCTCAGATTCATTATTCAATGAAATGACATTCGAATATATTAGTAACTTATCATAAGTACATGATATCCGGAATTATAATTATTCTCATTAATTATTTCCATTAAATACTTCTTTTCCCATATATATATTTAAAAATAATTTTTAAATATTATTTTTTAAATTCAGGCACGTTACCTGAAGGATACTAACAAAAAGATGCTAGGGCGACGCTACCTATGGCTTGTTTTCTTATCCTGGTGGTCGTTGTTTGACCCTTCGAGGGGTTCCCGAGAGAGGCCACCATGTGGAGAACACTTAACGAGTATCAAAGGAGTAATTCATACTCCTAATTTTCCTGGACCTTTCGAGGTGCCATTAAAGTGTCGATGGGTGATCGACTCCTCGGACCAACCACCCAGTAACGGATCCATCATCGTCTACCTTACGCAATTATTCGTCTACAAGGGACTAACCTTTACGGAGTACGCGTACTATGAAACTGACACGTCAAATTTGGGCGCCACTGTCATCAAGGAAGTCACGGAGGGCAACGTTTTCGAGTTCCGATGGTTCAAGACCTTTCGGCCTTTCTTGGTCATTGATTTTGAACTACATAGACTCGAGGGTAATCACGTCAGAGTCCTCGATAATCTACTAGACGTTTATGGATTCAACATAACCTATGAAATCACCGGCGACGAACCTAAAAATGATTCTTGTTCTGTTCGTGATTGTTCCTATACTGGACACTGTATACTCGGTGCAGATTACAGGTTAGTTTATCGTTTTGAATTCTAGTATACTATTATTTTTCTCAAAGATTTTGACTCTCGGAATAAGTTTCGAGAATGATTATAACGTTTTGAATTCGAGATATGTACCTGTAGTAAAATTTCTTGAATACGTTCTAGATGGATAGTAGTTTTTTTTGGACTAAAACTTTTTATAAAATAATGCACCTAATACTTGTTTACCTATGTTAAACATTTCTTATCTCCCTTGTTTACTCTTACTAACTTTTTAAGCTAGGCGGGTATACTGTTTCGTAATGTTTACGAGTTGCATAATAAATCATGAAAATCACGAAGCCCCTTTAACACGGTGAATTCATGTAGAGCCTACGAAATTACCGCGTCAGACCCTAACCCTCCGATGAAGAGGTTTTCAGGAATTGCGAGGTCCACCAGAAGGGAAAGGCTTTTTCGCCGACTCATGAATCATTAATGGCATCCGCGAGGAGTTTCGATTTATTCTGTAGAGACTACCGGGCTGTTCTCTATAGTACATTATATATATATATAAGCTGCCTATGTATCCACCATTATCGACAAGTCATCCCGATGAAGTGCAATCTCTCTTTGGAATTGTCGTCTAGGATTCATTTTAATGTCTTGTTTTCTTGCCCCAGGACATTCCACTGTGATTGCTTTGATGGATTCGACGGTGATAATTGTGGCAATGGCCGCTTATGCACCGATGACAGTAGAAATCCCGTCTGTCAAAATGGTGGAACGTGCAGGTAACGAAAATAAAATAAAATTGTATCAAAGAAACTAAATGGTCAATTAACCTTGCGATATTTTATTAAAGTTTTTTGCTCTAAAGAATAAATAAAAGATTTTTATGCAAATTTCAATATAATTATGCCAAACTCCAATTTGCTTTCATTGTTATGACTTTCTTTACTGTCGTTTAGCATCGATCTGCCTCCGTCGCCTGTGTACGAAGAATAATCTTAAAACGACAGTAAAGTTTTAATAATGAAGAAAATCGAATAAATATTTACTGTCAGATACTATTATTTCATGAACTGGCAAATCTTATTTGTGCTTTTCTTTTAGACATGTCGGAGCTGAAGCTATTCGATGCCACTGTCCTCATGGATTTGCTGGAAATCGTTGCGAGATTCGTGTTACTAATTCATCAGACCCAGGTAAGATCATTATTGTGTATTATAATGAATCATCGACAACTAAATTGTGGATTTTAGGTCTAATATAATTCAAGAGGTCAAATTTTGAATCCTATACATTACGTTTCTCTACGCTTTCTTTTCTCTGTTTTTACAGTTTTGTCCATTTTGAAGCTTATGATTATACATAGACCTTATGGGAAAATCTGATAATGGTGTCCACAAACGTTCTCAACGTGATACTCGATAAAACTTTTAGTACTCAATTAATAGTTCCATACAATTTGCCAGTAGCTTGTTTGGTCTGAAATTTTCCAAGACGTTGCGCAATCCAGTAGAAACTTCCTGATGCTTGTTCGAAAAGCGGTAATTGGAGGCAAACTTCAACGACGCGTGATGACGAATCAGTATTTGTTACAGTAATTAAAGCACCTCCTTCATCTCTGAACCATTAATTATTACAGAGTATTCCGGAGAAGGTTGCCTGATTCAATGTCCGTTGGTCAACCCAAATGAACAACCTTGCAACTGCGCGAGTGGTGTAAAGATCTGTAATGGTAAGTTTCGTAAAAAAATAAACGCGATAACAGTATCAGTTTTATTTTTTTAAATCTTTATCTTATCAACGACTGAATGAATCGATTGAAGAATTCTGAAGATTTTTTTTTATACAGTTACAGATAGATCCACATACGAATGCAGAATAAAATTGTCCAACATGACGTCACTGCGCTCTAGTCTTGTACTTCATGGGAGTCTGGACACTATGCTGAGTAAAAAAGTAAGTATTTAATTTAAATAATTATTTCATGAGTAACAACCGTCTAGAAGATCTTTGCTCTACCAGATCCATGAACCTTGATCTACGATCATTGTCCAAGCGTGTAGAAACTGTCGGGAGAAATGGCCGGATCGAAGGTCGTTCTTAGAAAATTGGCAGACATACCGTGAATTGGCGAAAGCAAAAGGCCAATCGCAACTTTTCACATAAGTGTGCCAAGTAAATCCTGGTACGCTTATCGCGATAATTTTATTTAATCACAAATTTCTCGATTTGCCACAGACGACTTTTATAGTTGCACAATTTTTTGGACTTTACACACCAGGTACACTCTCGTCAGGTGTGATAGACGGGTGAGCCTACATATACCAAAGTTCAGGGATTTTCTGAAAAACAGAAGAAAATAAACATTTGCCCGTGTCATTCAACGTAAGTGTAAATATCTCCCACATGTGCTTACCGCCAATTTTATTCATGAAAACTGCCACACACAGGCTGTGTCGAAACCACGATTCTCCCTACGGACATTTTCTGGAAGTGGATATTCTCGTAGTATCTTCCAACGTCTACGTAAGGTATCCGTGAGGCCGTGTCTTCCGGGATCACCAAGATATATTTGTGAACCCGCAGCAAGGGCCTCGTTGAGCCAGACAATAAGTGATCCTGCTATAACCTCGTCGTAGAGAAGATCCCCAACGAGAATAACGTGAAAATTACCATTGTACGGCTGTGCAATTAAATTCTCTTTGGAAATTGAAATTTGCACGCTGTTCAAAGCCGCGTTCATATTCATTGCCACGCATGCAACTGCAAAAAAATATCACAATTTGTAATCGTTAAATATGAGCAACTCCAGGTTTATCTTGCCTGCCAGATATTTGCATAAAAATTTTATAACACGAAGTTGAATGTTCGAAGGAAAATATAGAATTTTAAAAGCCGTTGAATTATATATACTCAGACTTCCTCGGCATCAGCAGACTTCCGTTAAAGCATAAAATAAGCCAGGTGAATAGAATTCGCAGTGTTGCTGTAGTAAGCGCTGAACATTTCAAGCAGAGCTATAGTGCGTATATGTGATTTATGACGTTTTACGTAACACGGCTAACGGGAATTTAACGTCTAAGGGGAAAAAGACAGTGAGTTATGCTCTCGAAACACAGAAAAGGAACTATAGAGAATACCCGGGAAATTCATGTAAATTCAAAAAAATTTTAACGTGACAAAAGGCTCATCCGGTCTCTTTGATTAACATCTGCAAAGTGAAATATACGTTGTCCAAGGTCACTTCGAAACAAGAACCACTCGGGGTTCCCCCGCTTATAATTAAATGAATCTCTGAATACTAATGAGTAGTAAAGTAAAATAAACAAAAGCACAGACAGTACTAAATCAGTATGCCTTAGTGAAGAAACACCCGTTGTTTTACCGAAAATTCATATTCCCAAATATCTAACTTCCGGTAGCAAAATTTTCCCGAAAAATCAGTTTCCCGAATGTGGACGTCTGTCCGAACGCACGTCAAGTTAATTATCCGAAAATGTGAATTAAAAAAAAGAAGAACCCGAAAATCACAGGATTCCGGAAACACGTCTTATAACGAGATCGACTATGCTGAATTGATTTACAGTATGAAAATATATATGGAAAGTGAAATTACCCAAAGTGGGTCGTCGATCACAGTCAGTAGGTCGTGCCCTTCTTTAACCAGCCATGTCTCGTCGACCATGTTAATTTTTTTTTACGTCCATTCGAAGGCCTCAACCGTTAGGTATCTTATGTCTACGTGCCACGAAGTTCGTACAACATGCATTTGTAACTTCAAAAATCTAATTCTAATTCGATGGAGAGACACATACGAGCATATGAGACTGACAACACGTGTTTATATTTCCAGAAGTGAAAATTAATTTTACACGGAGCAACATCAGATTCATCAACTACTTGTCCAGTCTATTTGATCCAATTAATATATACCCTAGTACGAGTACGCACAATCACTGCTATACTTGTGGGTTCTCTACAATGATACATTATATAATTGAGTTCCGATAACTAGTAATCAGTGAGTGAACCATTAAGTCTTTTAATTTAACTTTTCCAATCGGATAAACGCCATGATAACTAAAACCGGTAAGCCTGCCAATGATTCATGCGGCCGTTGAAACATTCTTCCACGAAATCTCCAGATATATGTATATCAGTCATGAAATCTATAAATATCTATATACGGTCGGAGATAGGTTAACTTTGGCATATTTTATTTTTTTTCCTTACATTGCCTTACTGTTACCAAGCAGACGTGCCTCTGACCTCACCCAAGGAATTCCATTGACTTTTTAGTACTACGGAATTCGGCTGCCATTTGAATTGGCACGTATCTCGTCTAGCTATAGGTATAGTACCCCTCTAAACTTGGACTATTACTTTTCTATTATGTAACTGGCATTACTGAGAATTACGCCAAAGCCTTTCACTGACGCACGACCATCGCCTTGGAGCAGCTTTTCTCCAAGGGAAATCCCCTTTTACACAGGTAGACAGGATACCGATAGTTGATACAGTCGGCTGCCACCAGGTGGTACTGTCAACGGCCTTGATATTTTTTTAAGATCTTTATCCTGTTTAGTTGGTCGAAAATCTATATACTTTGTAAAAGTCTTATAACTATATGGTCTTTGTGACTATATCGTAAATACTGTATTTTAATATTATGCCAATCACGTGCCACGTGCGAGCCGATAAAGTGGAATGAATCCCGCTGATTCATTCGGGAATTTGTTATTGTCTTGTTCGTCGTGACTTTTATCCTCGTTAGCTCGTGCGCGCATGCGCACACCCCAAACGAGGTAGGAAACAACGTCAATAGCCATATGTTTCATCGTACAAAAGGTACACAGTATTTCCCGTGTTTACTCATACTTGTCTTTTTGACAAACATGTCTGCCGATAGAAGAAAAATTCGCTCATTGCGAACAGGGATATCCCCGTTGAAATTTTACTCGAATGACAGTGGAGCAAACAAAACGATAAGCGCGAAACGCGAAAGAGCTGCGCATCGGTACGATCCAATGATAAAGAAGGGTCAGGATGACATTCAATAACTTGTGTTATGGATGAGTCAACGGAGAGATAAAAAATTTTTACACAGACAGACACTCTGCTTTTGTCGGTATATTCTTAAATACTATTTCTCGTAATTTTCATCTATTTATAGAACGTACCAGGATCTATATCGTTAGCCAAGACACTCGACGCTCCTGTCAGCTTAGACGCAATGGCCGAGGCACCACATC
Source organism: Cephus cinctus (assembly GCF_000341935.2). NCBI lineage: Eukaryota > Metazoa > Arthropoda > Insecta > Hymenoptera > Cephidae > Cephus > Cephus cinctus. Next base: position 1,401,357 of record NW_014333664.1, on the reverse strand, counting down.
CGGCACCAAGGTCAAGCACAGTTATTTCATCCTTACGCAAAGCGGAAGTTCCGTTTGACGAAGATCTAAAAATTGTATTTCCTTCGTCCAAGATGAATCTGGTCAATGCCTGCCCACCTGGCCAGTATATGGACCAAAATGGATCTTGATAAGGCCAGGGTATTCCCACCGATCTTGATTTATCTTCATTCGGTGCGTGGTACAATGGACAGTTTGGTGTCAGCAGATGCAACTTTAATTCCGGGGTCAAATGGTCCTGTGTTATTTCCGTGTTCTTCAAAATTGCTTCCCGTACTTCCGCCACGTCTTCCCCATCCCTTGGACTGGCAACAGTTCCCTTGCGCCGAGCAAATTCGATCCATGATTTAGTCTCGATCAGTATAGATCGTACGATCCTACTCGAGTGGAAAAATCCGGTCATTATCTGAAACGGAGAAATTGAATTTTTGGATAATCTATCAGAAAAACAGGAAACTTGAAAATTTATCAAAACGACCCTGGGAAATTCCAGTTAATGCGACGTACCCCTGAACCTTATCAATCTTATCTAGTGTCTTATCAAAACTTTTCGCCGGTTACTATTTCAGGACTTTTCATTATCTTTATTCGCGTTCAAGTACTTCGTTACCGTCTTCGTTCATTGACACTCTATAATGCATACGCACTCGACAGAACCAGCGAAGCAAATCGATAAAATCTGTATCGTTAATCAAACGCCATCTATTCGTCTGGCAATAAATGACAGTCCATTCGCAGCTTGATAAATTTTGTTTCCTTCTCTTTCTGAACATATACGATTCCCTTACTAATGACGAATCTCCCATTACTCAACTCTTTCCGTAGCGTCGCAGAGGACAACAGAAATAATAGCTTCGTATATACTTAACGTATTTTCGCATCTACCGAGTCATCGCGACGCAGATATTATAAATTATCGTTTTTAAGAATTTAACACATAAAATAATATAACCCATATACAGTACTATTTTTTTTTCACAGAATCGACACGAATTCACTAATCAATTTTATCTAATTATTTATGCAATCTGAATATGTAATTAAAACTTCGGTCCATTGACTCCACATACTAAGAACCTTACATCGCTCTTCTCGGGCTTTCACGGCAACGGCGACTCTGCCAAGAAACCGCAAAGTAACGTGAACTGACATAATGAGACAGAACGTATGATAATCACCAAAGCACCGATTTGCCTGGTAACCGCAATCTAGTAATCGCGATAGCTTTTTAAAATTTAACCTAAAAATAAAAACGATTGTCGATGCTTGAGATTCCATCTGGTGTAACCTGACGCTTAAGGACCTTCATTGCGTTTTATTCCCAGTTACGATCAGCTCAGGTTAGATTTGATTGTTGACAAGAATACCAGATCTCGCCACTTCGATCCATCAGCTGACGAAACCTCTGAAAGTTTCGTGGGGTTGCATCATCCCCTTGTCGACTGGTACTCGGTCTATAACTATACACAGCAAGGACAAAATAGAACGATCCCTCGAACCATTCTGGAAATGAAATTGCTCGAAGGTTATAACGCCCAATTGTACCCAACTTGACATCGGATACAGCAGAGTTGACGAAATGCTTTCGGTTCTTTCATACACGTAATTGCCGACAGACGGACAAATGTCAGGAAATTATCTGGACTTTAATACGAGTCAAAATGCATTCAGCTATAAGTGCTGTGCTAAATGATGATTTAACAGCGATTAAGGGTTTCGTGGTTTCATGAGGATGCTCAGGGGATTCACCCTTTTTCAAATGTACAAATTAGCAAGGGCTTCTACTCTGCTGGTAATTATTACCGTAATGGGCTAACAAATTGCCAGGCTTTTGAACTCTCACCCTACCCTCTGTATTACTTATATACATTCTCACTGTAAGTGTTGGCCAGTATTTACACGCAGAACATTGTCTGTATATATATATTTATATATGTACAGACATAATATGGGGTTTAATTGTCTGATTTGACTTCTGTTGACATTACGGTATTTAGCTGCCGCGATTCTAGATTCCTTGGTGACTGTCGTATGTATGTATTTCCGACGATTCCTGGTAGCCACGTGTGCCACGTATATGCTAACTATAGACATATTTATATACTTACGTATATATATATACATATGGCAGCCTTCTTACGGCATTCCATTCGCACACGATCCGTACGTACTTTGTTAGCGAGTAAAGTGCGTTCCGTGACTTGCGAAATATTTGATCACTTTTCGCGTGGATATATTGTTACGATGAGAATTTATGTCCACGTATCTTTTTTTTGGGGTTTTTATCTTTTTAGTTCAGAAAACACGCAGTTAAATTCTGCCTTCGGCTTTACTCTTGTGAACTTCTGTGCCTATGACGGTGTTATGGGAGTGAAAATTTCCTCAAACAGGTTTTTGTTTCCTCTTCGTCGGCCGAGCTGTTTTAAAAGTCAACCGTACCTACGCACGGGTTATATGTTTCTTAAGGACGTTTCTAAGAATCTCTACAGCTGTTTGGACACCGGTGTATCTTGCTCTGTTAATTGTTCGATGAATAAATGACTTTTTTTTTTGCGAATTTTCTCTCCTTGGGTTTTTAGCACGAAGATTGCTACTACGTTTTCCTGTGTTCTACGGACTTTCCGATTTTTTTAAGCAGCGTTTTTGATAATTTCTTCTTGGTACTTTTGGTCTTATCTCTTAAATATTCCACGTTTCGGACTGTTAATAAGATATCAGACTGTTTATCAGTCATAATCTCCTTATGTGAACAAATTTTGTTTACGTCTATCTTGATGAAAAAAATTTATGTGCGTTATTTCCCAAAAATGTTTGCTTATTTAAAAAGAATAACATTCCTTTTTCAAAACGTAAGTACATAGCAAATATACTAATAAATGTATCTCCAATGTTTTCAATATATTTGCTCGTGTACAAGCATTTCGTGGGAATAACTGACATCAATTTTCTTCTGGAAAATAGACGCAAACAAAATTTATTCATATAAGGAGATCATGAGTGATAAACAGTCTGATGTGTTATTTAGAGTTGTGCTACCGTTTTTGATAGTAGAAAAGAATTGCCGAATATCAAAGAGATAACACTAGAAGTACCAAGAACGTGTTATCGAAAACATGGCTTAAAAAGAATCAGCAAGTCTGTACAGAGTATACTCTGATCTTGTACCAATTTTCAGTTCTAATCCAGAAAAGGTTTTATGCATCCGTCAAGAAAGCATTATCTTCAGCAATCTACCCTCAACCCCACAGTAAAGAAGATCCACGTCGTCAAGACACCGGAAATTGGCGTATTGCGTTACTGGGAAACTGTTCCATTCCTTACGGCCTTCCCCGTGAAAGCGACTTCGGGGTAGGGAATGCCGTCAAGAAGCTATAATGTGTGCCTTCAGTTAAAAAGATATTCTACTAACGCAACAGACGGCTTATCTGGAATAACCCTCGCACGGGAGGTATGGTGGGAAATGGCTATAAAAGGAAGGAGCTGCCTGGTGGGGTCATTCGACGCCAGACAGCCAAGCAGTCAGGGTACGCTATAGTGATAGTTGCAGTACACGTGCGATATACAGAAGTGTTTCACAAGATTGCGCAAGCCAAACGCAAAGCGGACAGTTGTGTGATAATCTCAAGTGGTTAGTGTGACAACTTGAGCTTTGTGGGTTTATTATCTTTTAATCGTGAACAATCGATAATCGTCCCCGAGTGTATATCATTATCTCGAACGATAAAGAAAGGATAACTATAAAGAGTATCCGAGGAGAGTTTGGACATTGAAAAGAGATATTTTCAAAAATTCGTCCCACGTTCAGTGAAGTGTGTCGAGGTGTTAAAAATCAATTACCGAGAAAAAGGGAAATCAACAATAATATGATTTGCGAAGGATTTCAAGCCGTACCTCCTCCAGCAGCTATGGATAGGTAAGGAGAGCTTGTTTCTTTGGAACTCTCTAGAACTGATTTGAATTCATTTTATCTATTCGAAAATGTCAATGAGTACTTTGGATCTATATGAGTTAACGTTTGTGTTTAGTTACCTGATTAATAAATCTGATGTGTCTGATTAATTAACGACAACCGACACTCGTGTTCACTATGGAATGTGCTATGATCGACTGTCGGTAAAAAGTCTGGAAAGTTTTGATATGACCGAAATTATTAAAAATGTTATTACCGACTATTCCGAATGCTACTAGGTCGTGTATAACTGTAAAATGTATATGATACAATGGTGAGTCATGATGATGACACATCAGATGGAATTGCGATCTCTTTGGATTGGAGAAAAACATTAGCAAATCCGGTTGCCGTTCCGTAGGCGCATTTTGTATTCAAAACGTAAATTCCCTTTATATTGATTTAAAGTTATCTGCGACATTGAAATTTCAAGAGAATTCCATATTATCCTGATTCAAGCTTACTGAATGTGATGAATAATCTCGATGTTTCTGTATTTCTTTTAGCGGTAAATTGCCGTGGCATTTACAAAAAGAACTGAGATGTCAATGGGGTAACCAAATCACTTGCGGCATGCTGCCAACGTTGCGAGTATTGGCATCGAAGGGTTGCAACAGTCAAGGCTTCTGTCTGGTGCCACTCAACCCTGAAATGGATTCTGCAAGTCATCTACAGATGACCTTACTGGAAGCATATTGCAGGGAGGTTGGAATTGAAGTAGTAAGAGTGACAGAAGACGCCCTGAGAACCGCCGTTGGAAAAGAAGAGCAAGACCTGTCATGTGTCTTGGTCACGACTGACGACAACTCCTATTTCTTAGAGACTCCTGAGTGATTTATTCGCCATATTCGATCTTGAAAAGAAAATTGGAAATTCTGAATCATACGCCGGACTACGGCGAAACTTATTCAATTCGAAGTGGACGACGAATCTGATTTTAAGGACCCTGCGCTAAAATCTCGTTATTTTATAAAATAAAAAAAAACCGTATTATGCTAACGGTACTGGAGATTGGGGTTAGACTCAGGTTCACGTCATGGAGATCAGAGGCTGTGGATCATTGTTGTATGATGCAGCCTCTATGAAGATTTGTCTTGAGATAGGAGGGATTTAAAGTTTTTTGATATATACTTGTTGGAAGGACAGTGGACCATGGCCATGCAATGTTGAAGTCATTTGGAAATACGATGACAATCTTGCATCTATAATCTGTAGCGTTATGAGAGATGGAAAAATATTTTATTAGAATGTTTCTTTGTTTGTCTCGATGGAAATGTAGTTTATTGTAATGCTGTATATGCTGAGAACAGCATGAAGGCAATTGATATGGGAGCAAAATAAATTATTACCATTACTTATCTGTTTAATTTTAATTTATCAACCTGTCTACCTTATTACTTAAGTCCTCTTCTTCCTCCAGAAAATCGGCTATATCTTCACTTAGGAGCAAAATACCAGTTTCTCCAAGTCTCTTAGTTTTACATCTTTTATTAATGAAAATTCTTCACGATGATTAATCATCGGCAATTTTTCTCCTGCAGCTTGCAAAGTACTTGAAGAATTGTAATATCTCATCCGTGGAGGATCTAAAAATCCAGAATGTGACGTGAGTAGGTACATTAGAGCAGTAATAGAATTAGTACCATTAAAAGACATAGAAACCTGGTAAAAAGAAAGGTATATGCTAATTTTTAATTTTATATCAAATTTCAAAATTCTTTATACCGTAATATTTTTTACTGGATCGCTTGCATACATCACTAAACTACTCGTTATCAATCGTTCCTATATTTTGTTCAAGCAGATCCACCTCCGAAGTGACTTTTCACTTTTTCGCAAATTCCGAAGACGGCGACAAAATTCGCGAGTCTCTTAATCGTCTGGTGCAACAACGTCGACTCGGCGACATAGCATTAGAGTCAACGCACTTTACGTTCCAGCAAAAACCAGCATTAAAGTTACAGGTATACTCATTTTCCGTATACCCAGGACTGAATCACTGATCAGATAATATACAAAAAAAGAGTTTTAAAACTGAACTATATATATATTTTCTAGACTTTGCGAATGAATCAAATAAACGAACGAGAAGTTCGCTTGGGTGATCAGTTCATTCTATCTTGTGTCGCCCAAGGAAGTCATAATCTCAACTTCACGTGGTATAAGGATAACATGTTGGTCAATATGAGCAAAGCTACCAGGTACGATAAATATTACATAAATCAATACACAGTGTATTGTACCATTTAAAAATGATCTATACTCTTCCAATCGTTATAGAGAAATTTGGTATCGACATCTACCAAATGATGGTTCCGATCAACATACGTCCCTTCTGATGATAGATAAAGCAACGCTTTTGGACGCCGGCGAATATACATGTCAGGTTATCGATTGGGGAGTGCAGCAATGTAAAAGCGTTTATATAGAAGTTAGGGACGAGCCTGATGTAAAAATTATCCCCATGAGTGTTACCATAGAGAAGGTATCAAGATACACGCATATAAAATGAAGAAAATTTGAAAAATTAATAAAAAATTTTCAACAGGGTAGCGACATACAATTGATGTGTATGACCCCTAATATGCGTAGCATAGGAATTGGTTTTGGATGGAGCAAGAATCGTGCACTATTGAAGCTCGAGCCAGGTAGTGAAGTATGGGAAGATCTTTACCCAGCTGGGAGTATACTAAAAATTTCTAATGCTCAGGTAAAGGATTGTATGATCGGTTGGGCCCAAAATTATGTTACTAAAATAACGTTTTTTGTCCTTTTTAGAAATCGGCCATTTACACCTGTAACGTTGCCCACAAATCAACAGCGGTTCGGGTGGAGGTAGTTAATCGTACAATGGTTCCTATCTGTACCAGCGAAAAGGCGTGGCGGTTGGATTGGCCGGACACTGGACCAGGATCCGAAGCACTATTGGATTGTCCGCATCAGTTTGTGGGTCGTCGTGTTTCTAGACTTTGTTCTATGAAAGATGCGACAACTCCCGAATGGCAGTTACCAGATTTCTCGTTATGTTTATACGAGCCATTTTTCAGTCCTTACAATAACGTTAGTAGCTGCACGACTTTACCTAATTGTCTTAATTTCAAGTTCGAATTTAGAAGAAAAATTGTTCCTGCTTTCTTTTAAAATACAGTTTCAAAGTCTGACCATGGGATATCAGAATACGACGAGTTCGACGATTGTCATTGCACTTTGGAATATATTAAATTCACGTTCATTAACTTTGTATCCTGGAGAAGGAGATCGGATTATAAATATCCTTGCAGAAATCGAACACTATCAATACACTATCAGTGATCTTGCTGATCTTCATAATTCGGCCGAAGCATTCATTCAGATCATCGATCGAATTCTGCACGATGAATACTCGATCTTGAACCAGCAGGTATTGCGGATAACCTATAAATAACATTAAACCTCGATCAAAATACCTATAATAATTATTTAATGCAACGTTAATGTTTTCAGAAAGTGTTGCTGCTCCAACAACTCTCACGACGTAATTTAATTTATTGGACGAATCGATTAAATAATCACTGCAAGCATCTCTGGCTCTCGTCACTCGTCGTTGACGTTAGACCTTTGGAAATGGATACTGATAAAAATGACGGGTCAACAAAAAAATATTACATCCCAGACAATGACTATACGTAAGCATGACAATATATGTAATTCTTAAGAATTTTCCCTTAAACAATTAAGACACGGTGTAGACACTAATCATGTATAATATTTCTATACAGTTATCCCATGTGGTACAACGACAGAATATCGATTCGCTTACGCAAAAGACACTACGTGGTTAACAATAATAACAGTAACAATACCTTAGGGGGAATTATAGTAGTTTATAGAAATTTATCACGATTCCTTCCACACGCCTACAGTAAGGAACTGAAGTAGGTGTTTTACAAGTTTTATGAAGTCTAATAAAAAAATATATATATTTTCACTGTTCTGTTATTTTTATTAGCGACGGGACGGATCTTGAGTACAGATTTAATTCAAGAGTAGTTACCATAGCCGTGTCAGCTAATGAAGAAATCAACGTTTGGGTGGATCTGCAGATGCAACATTTGAACAATTATTCAGCATCCTGGAATATATCATGTGGAGTCTTGAACCTTATGGGTTCTTGGGATTTGGATAAATGCGTAGCAAATACTATACCAGGAGGTTCTTATACGAATTGTTTATGTTCCTCTACAGGAACATTCGCTTTGTTCCATACAGCACGTGCAGTAAGAGTAAGTTTATTCTTTCAACATAAGGTATTACGTGTGTGTATATATGTATATATATCTGGTTATAGAAACTAAAAAATGTTGAAAATTTTTTTTAGGTGGTTCTGGCGACAAAAGAAAGAGCTACGTTTGTCGTGATATTAGGCTGTGGTAGCTGTTTGTTACAGTGCCTAGCGTCGTGTTTGATACTTGGCTTCTATTGGTGGAAAAATCGTACCTGGTTAAATTTTTTGAAAATACAATGCTGCGGCGCGCTTGTATTCTCGATGGGAATTTTTATTTATGCCGTGCACAGTCATTTGCCTGAGGTACAGAAGAAGCAGCGTAATGATTAATCGAATACGTACTTTTCTCCGATAATTATTACAATTAACAATATTATTTTATCTAGAATTCATTTTCTCTGGTGGCCATTTGTCTTGAAGCTCTACTTCTGGTTGGCATGTCCGCGCCTATATCGCAGGCACTTATTGTTTATGCTGAATTAACACATATGCGACCACGTCAACATTTTCAGCCTACGGTCATTGCTGTGATAACAGGTAATAAATGACTTTGATTAAAAGTTAAGAAAATTTATACAAATAGATATAAGAACTTTTGTCAATAGGTGTTCCGATATTGGCTGTATTGGCAACGGAATTGACTCACAAGAGCACCGGATGGAGACACGAGTCTTGGTGGTTAATATCCGGAAGTGGAGTCTTCAATATATTCGTCACTTGCGCCACAATAATGTTAATGATCTTCATGCTACTGTATGTCGGCGTACTTCACAAGACTCGAGCACTGGTCGATGAAAATGTCGTGAAAAAGGAAACGATAGAGATCAGGTAAATTTGTTTTTGATTTATTACAATTACGCGATCCCTTCCGGTTCTTTATGTATATTGTAAACGTAAAACTGTCTTGTTTACATAGAGTACGTATATTGCATCGTGCCGCTGTAATAATATGCGGCATAATAGCGATGGAGGCTTCATCCATCTTTTACATAAATTCATCGTCAGCTGTTTATCATTACGTATTCGCTTCGTTTTCATCTTTATTAGTGAGTATAATATAGATATGATAAAATTAATCGTTTACGCACTAAACGATACGCAATAATTGTATATCACGTGTTCATAATTGTAAACATGGGATATCTTGCGTGTATGCAAAAATGTGGACGTCAACGGGGCAATGTGGTTTACGGTTATCTACTTTTGGTCTGAATCTCCCGGAACGATGAAATTTGTACACATGCAGAAATCCCATTTTGGACAAAAACGAATACATAAGGCTGCTTGTGGACTTGCGTAATTTTAAAAGAAAATGTACAATTATCACCAGGGTTTCATAGTGATCGTTGCGTACGTGGTGAATGGTGAGATAATGCTCGTGGCTCCACTATTTCAAAAGCTCAAATGGAGACCAGACGTCGAGGACGAGCGAACAACGGAGCCTATAAAAGGTATTTAAGAAAAACGTTCGATAACAAGGAAAAATAATATTTGCTCTCCTGAATACAGTGTGCTCAAATATTGGCGGTGAGGTTGAGAATGACGCAGCACCATCTTCACTGATGAATGAACCGTATTTAGAAGTGCGAGGAGTAGCAGCCGGCAGTATAGACATGCGTGAATATATAACAGAATCGACTTTGTCATATTCGAAGACTTCCGATCCAGCGCCGAGTAGATTTTTGCCGAAAATACGAATCGATCATTCGGAGGATATTAACCTTGAGAATTACAGTACCAGTCCACGTAAATACCAGGAAACTATGTCCTTCGAGACCGTCTATCCTGGCAGAAGTAGCGGACACTATACTCCAGATTCGTATGGGATGAGCGAAAGGTCTACTTTTGGGGACTATTCGAAATTTGGTACGAGTAGCCTGGAGCGTCGGCGATCACCATCTTCTACGTCCAACGGCATAATACCGGAAGCGTCATCAGCCAAAGTGTTGTGCAGTGCGGAAGTAGAGTCTCGAATAGGCGTCGGTAGCGGTACCATGCCTGACGTCACTCTAGCTATTAAGAAGAGCGACGTAGAATTGTTAACCATTATTGAATCGAAAAGTAGAGAGCACAGTGGCACCATGCCGGATATTGCAAATACCACAGAACGGAAGCAACCGGATGGTGAAGAGAAGGCACCAGAAATTCTGATAACTGATTGTGAAAATACCAGCACTGATATGCTTGATCGTATATCTCACGATCTTGATTATCTTCTTAACCGTACACACAGTAAGGAGGACGGCTAGAGACATCTTCCGGAAGAAAACAGAACCTCCCTCTTCTACCGGTACCGGTAACACCTGACTTCCATGAATCGGAGAGAATGGTCCTCGTGGATATTGTTGTTTACAGTGTGCGCAGATTAATGGCGTAACAGGGAAAATTTTTAAGACTCTTTAGAAGCTCATTTTCCCTGTCGCAAGAAAGTCTATGTCTTGAAATTATAAGAGATTATTATTCTCTCCCATTTGTCAAGGTATACAAATAAACGTTTTTTATAGGCGTACAATGTCGAAACTGAAATTGTTCGTAGATGTCCCTTAAGATAGTACAACAAATTAAAATTACTAGAATCGAATGAAGATGTAAAGAATCATATAATCATATACTCAGGAAAGAATCATATAATCTTTATCGAGTTGCATTAAGAACGTACCATTTATTAATAAATTTCTAATTCCTTTTTTTACTTGCAAATTTTGTAACTGTTTTCAGTCGGTATTTTATTCACTATTAACAATATCCGCAAATGTCACGTGTAATAAATCAAGAGCAATGACAAGTAATAATAGTTCAATCGTTCTTTAGAAACGATTCGGACGTTCTTTAGCAACGTCCTGATGAATTGTAAATTTCATTATTAATTTTTCATCTAGTGTATGCTAGAGAGTGGCTCAGTATGTGTTTTGTGAAAATGACATAGTAAGTAGTGGGATGTACATACGTCCTCCGCGTTACAGTATTTATTTATCACTGTTATCATACAGCCCTTTCATAATATCCATAATTCAGTCGTCGCTTTTTGTCATTATAATTTCAATTATTATAAAGCTATACATTGAATTTAATGTCATAACCTACTTACATACTTAAGGTCGAAGTTTATGTTGTTGGTAATAATTACCGCTAATATGGTTAGTCGTTCGCTTAGTCGAAAAAATGCGCCACTGAACTTGATTTAACGGAGGTACGAAATGGGAGCAGCAATTTTTGTTGTTTTTTCTTTTCTCATGGTCTAAGCGGGTGTTATAAATGCAAAAGACGTAACAAGGTCGGTGTTAGTTCGTTAGCACTCGAATATACCTATATGACTAGTTTTCTGTGTCAACAGATTTTTCTTAAAAATATAAATTATTTACAAGGATTTCAGCTAATTTTTATATCGAGATTTTTTTTTTAATAACCTTGGTTGAATCACATCAATAATACCCCAAGAACAGCAGGGCCGTGGCTAGTTTACTTTCTCTCACTCTCTCTCTCTCTTTCTCTTTCTCCTTCACTCTCGGTGCAGACTCATGTAACCACCGTAACGAGGAAAAAAAGGAAAAAAAAAAGATTACAAAATTACAATAAGCACCGTTCATAGCCGTCATCTCACACGTCAATTCCGACGCGTGCAGGGACGCATGGCTAATCGAGAAATCCCACTACGTTGACATTCTTTTGCTGCTATTGTAGCCTTCTTCACTTCAGACAGCACTTTTCTTTTTTTATCATAAAAACAAAAAACATTGTGCACATCAAGAGAGTCTACGGTAGGTGCGGAATGACGATATTTATTGATCCTTCAAAGTAATGAAAGTCGCTCGACAGCCCACTCATGGAAATACTTTAGCAGATATTTAGGCGTACATACGAGTAGTGACTTTAATATACCCTCCCCACCCAACCCTTATTATTTTTACGTTTTCTCATCTGTAATATTTTTTTACGTCTACACAACGTCGTTATTCAGTATAATGCGATATACTTTTTGCCAACGCTGTTTTTAATTCTTCAGAGTCAATTAAAAAAAATTACATTCCTCTGCTTTGGACAATAAATAAACTAATAGTCAATTACATGTTTCTCTTTGCGGCTAAACAATGATATATTTACTTCTGGTCGTCTGTCCGTCATCTGCATATTCCATTAGAATGTCGCATCGTTCACGCTCATCGAAACACTTGCCGCATTCTTTCGTATCCGGACCTACCCCACTCTCTATTAATCTACTCATCGACTAAGTATTCCTATATTAATATCGTGTATCAACTAGTTCTCACTGCTTTAGTGTGACAAATGACTCTCGCACTTGCGTCGCGTCGCCGAATGATTCTCGTTACGTCCAATTCGACATTCAAAGATCCGGTAAAGATTAACAACGACGCGCAAAGAAGAAGAAAACAAAACGATTAGCATTCGTCATAATTATCGTGAAAATATATAACAGCAAGAAGTGAGAATAGCGAGTGAACCAGTTGACATAATTGTCGCAAACGCAAACCTACGAATTGTGAGCCATCGCAATAACCACGTTTTCGTTAAGATTACCCTACGCTCATTTTCATTCGCTTGTCCCTTAAATACTTTTAATAAAAAAATCGGCACATAGTTGTATCGCATTGATATTTCTACTTATGGTTATCAGCCACGGCACCCTCCTCTCACAATCTGTCCCTGCCAATCTAATTAAACTCCCTTATATACTGTATAATCGCATAATCGTCCGTTGCGCTTTCTTTACTTAAATATAAAAATACATAGCCAGTCTATACATAGAGCGTGCAAAGTGGCACAGTGAACTGAATTACCAGAAATCCTGGATGGTTAACTGCCGCTCTCAGTGATCGTCGGCGGTTCTGGTTCCTCGTTATTTCTGCAGGGTTTGCTGCTATTCGAACCGGAAGGTCCAACCGAAGAATTTTTTGGCAGCTGACTCGTCACGCTATCACTGCTTGACGTCGTAACGTTACCCAGAGAATTGTTCAGATGCGACACGCACGGAAACTCCGAACCGGATAATAACAACGTCGTTTGCGAAGGAAGATTAGTCAGGGACACCATACCCGGATTTATCATTTGCTTGTTTAAACAGCTTCTCAGTGCCTCCTCAATTAAATTGCCTATTTTGTCGCGATCATTCTGCAAGCAGTGATTATTAATTAAAATCGAGCTAGATGATAAAGACATGCTCGAATTGCAATTAATACCTACCTCGTTAATAAATCCAAAATGTACAAGTTCCTGGGCGAGAAGCATCGACGTATCTGTCTGCGTAACTGGGCACGTTAATTGCCTATTCATTTTATCATCCATACGTAATAATATTGTCATCTGAAAATAATTGACGAATATATAAACTTGAAATCTCTTAACTATACAAATAAATAAATTCTTCCTTACTAATCAATGTATATGATAACACGATAGTAGTAAGTGAATTCATGTTGCATACTCACAAGTAGTTCGCTACTTTCTTCCCTAGGTTTAACGTTACACATCATATTAACTACTCTACGAGACTCTACGTCGACCGGCTCTGGTGTCACCGACTTCACAGATTCGGTGACTTCGGGTGATATCGCTCTGGGACGAGCAGGCGGCGGTAATTTCGCCATAAATGCCGTTAACGGATATATTCCATACCTGAAAAAGTAACATATATAGGTATAGTCACTGGTACCGCACCATTAATAAAATAAAAATAAACTACGGAAATTCCATCAATACGTATAAGTTGCGAATAACAATTACCGCATATGAAAACTCACTTGACATCCTCCACAAATTTCTCCAGCTTCTCAGCGACCGGTATGTCGCTCAGCCGGATCTGTTGCGGAGATCGACCCTGATATTTAATTTCAGCTACAACAGTGTCCGGACCATATAACCTCTGCAGCACCTCATCCGTTATAGTTTCCGAGATGTTAGCTGCAAGTGCCAGAAGCAAAGTTAACAAAGAAATCGGTAGAACTAAATAAAAATCTACATAGAGAATATATGTTGACTCTTCCTTATTCCGAGCAGCATATAACACGTGATATTTCTTGTTACTGTTATCAATCGTTTAACAGATGCAACAAGAGATTTTAACAAATTATCAACATAAAACGACTATACTGGAATGCTTACTGGCTGAATTGACCAGCGCATGAGCCGCAAGTAACTTGAGCGAATGGACTTCGAAGAGGACGGGATGAAATAGAAGTTCCCTCGCACTAGGTCGGCTGAGCGGGTCCACCTGAAGACATTTCCGTATAAAGTCTTTCTGCTGTGCATCATCTAACGATTCTATTGTCTTCTTGATGTGCTCTTCGGTAACGACTGTACCAGAGTCACCATTTCCTTGGATCTCTAACGCAGCCATCTCCAGGGCGCACATTCCAAACGAGTATATATCTATTGCGGGCGTCAATTGATCTGCGTACAATAAAAAAAAATCCATACTTAGTATCATTATCCTGTATCATTGTTCCAATATGATCTATTGCGCTCATGACTAACGTTCTACTCACTTCCGTATTCGGGGGCAACAAAGTGCATGTTCTTCATGTTTACTCGGCAAGTTTTCACGTGCTGATGTATCGCATCCGGTGCCACTGTAAAAATTATAAAGAATTACATCATTAATCGAGCACGCGGTTCAAATCAATCACACGCGTTTTGTAAGCATGAACACAAAAATGACATTATTAATGTGAAATCATTCGACGGGCAGTGTGTTAGGAGACTCGCTTGGTACACCGACGACTAGCAGACAGAATTTATTGACATTATTGTACAACAACGAATCTCTTAATCGTTAATGACAAACGCTACAACGAGGCAATAAAACATTGTCACGATGCATTCTGTATGTCGGCCGTCCATATCGCGCGTGACGAGCTAATGAGAGAATTTTTCTTTGGACCTTTAGAAAAATTGTGTCGACTTGAAAAAAAAAAAAAATTGTCCTAAGAGTAACTTGAGCCCTCATATAGATAATCGTTTATTCGCACGTCTATCGTTTCTGAATGTTTCTGGAAATAAAATGAAAAAAAAAAAAGAAAACCAGTGAGAGGGTAACGAGATGACAGTAGCACAGAAATACATGAGGATGATTATTCGCATCTTAATATGAGGAAATAACGAAGACGTGACTACGATGCAAGAAGAGTGCAAGAGTGACATGTGTTCTTGATATAGGACTGATGAGAGAAGAAGATTGGTTATACTTTTTCTTTTTCTCATAACTCCTTTTGGAAATTATAGCGAGCGCCAGGTGGGACTAGGATGGACCAAGCGATAAATACAGCATCATCTGGTCCATTAGTCTGTTAGGTACATACAATTAATTATTGAAATGGTGATGAGTGCGGTGATGAAGATGAGAGCAACTAGAAGAGAAAGTGGCAGATAGATAAAAACGATAGAAAATGTATGGAAATAATAAAAAAAAAAATATATATATATATATATATATATATGTATACATATATATGAAAGATAAACTCGATACATGAAAATCAGTCTACGTCTTAGAAATTAATGTAGAAATATTTAATTTTTACCTCTTTACGCTTAATTTACTTAGCTGGCGATAGTCGTCGGACAACAACAGCCAAATCGTATTAATTCTCTTCGAGTTTGACGTCGCACCTTATTTGGCGAGCGCGTCGTTCAGTGAGTCGATGACTGTGACGACTACGACGACGACGATGACGATGACGACGATGTGGAGCATTTCGACGTTCGACGCCTCGCTACGGCATCCGGACGAGGAAGAGGAAGTGCGTTTATTCCGTATTTCGGAAACACTCTTCGTGGAAGGCTTTGCTGTGTTTTTGTTCATTATCTAGATTTAGCCTATTTGCTACAATTAAAAATGAGGACTCAAGTTACTCCCAATATGAAACATAAGCGTGATCACAATCTTTCTAATGGACGACATTGCATATAGTAATAGCGTCGTGTTATCGGCGGCATTTAATCCTTCGTATAAATAGGTATACATAGAGGGTGAATGGGGGAAGAATGAGGACTGATAAAAAATAAAGAAATAAAATCGAAACGCGAAAATCATAATTCCCGCTCCTTTGCCCACCAGATCTAAACATGGTTAATGTACTATTTATATGACCCAGTGCGCATTCAATGCCAATGGAAAGGAGTCATCGACCATTCATACAATACCACGTTCAGGCCCGCGTAGATATTTAATTATATCACCTTCGGCACGCATACGAATTGTACAATATTAATATTGTAGAAGGAAGCGTACTTTCTTTCTAGAAGATTGTCGCGAGAGCTCTCGCATTACTCGATCACATAATTTGCACGTGGCCGTGCATAGAGTCGTTACCGTGTTTACGGCAATACAGAGAATTCGTGAAATCGTCATTACAAAGTAAAACAGACGACAGGAGCTTGTGTAATTTCACCTCCCCTTTACATTCGATGGAACTGACACGATATTACTAGTGACAATTCTCTACGCATATCCGGACGCATATCGTGTTATGTATAATACAATACGGCGCCTGATCCCATTTGCGTCATTATATCCACGTGTGGATTCTACATCAAACTGCTATTGGCTTGATATATTATACGTGCGGCCTATTTCTATCGCATCGGCTGAGGCCGGTGTACTATTTCGTTCCTGACATAAAGCATTGAAATGTGCGCCACAGATTGAAAAAGTCAGAACGCTCGTTGCCAGTTATAAATTCGATGAAATTTAAAGGAAAAGTTTCACAGCTATAAATCTCAATGTCGTTATTTACACGCTTCCTTCCTCTCTGACGTAGAGCATGTGTGTTCGTCGTATCCATATTTTTTTAGCGTCCGGACAATTTATATTTCGGGCTTGGTCAGACTTTTGGCTTGAATCGACATTTCAGATGCCAATTTGTATTGAAATTCTGAGAGCAGCGAAACTTATCCAAAAGTACTAGAATGCTCGAGCGACTTGATAAATAATAACGAGAGAATTTAGATCTGTTATTTTCTCTGGGTTTATCTTGTGTAATTAATGTTTTACGAGCTTCAGAGAATCCAGAGAACGCACCAGCAAAGTAATCATAGAGCGAATAATTTTGCACGCAAAGTGCTTTTCCAGAATCTTCGTCCTCACTGGTGCCGTTAGGTGATTTCACCTAGTGTTTTATTTGACATCATTCTCAGATGACGAGAGAATAACGACTAGGTCTATCCTTTTTCTCGTCGCACATTCTCGTACCACACGTGCGACACTCCGGTGCGCGAAGGTCTCCCCCACATAATAATAATACGTATCAGGCGACGAGAACGGCGATTGCTGGCGGTAGGATCGGCGACTCACAGGGAACAATACCCCTTCAGTAGCTAATTCTCATTCATTGTACGGCAAGCCCACGCGTGCGTTCATTTATTTCTATGCAGCGAAGGGACTTCTGAATGCATCCACGCACGATTACCCACCTGAGCCAATCTTTACGAGTCCATTGTGCTGGATAAATATCGTGTCACAGGTCAGATTCCCATGGATAATGGGCGGCGAGCAGGAATGCAGATAGCTGAAAAACAAAAAGACACGATACGGAACGAAGCGTGACGGAGAGCTCGTTACACAAAATTGCATTCCAATCAAAGTTTCTTTCTTCCATTACTTTCAATGTTTCAATTTTTTGGTTTAAACCCACACGCCACCAAAAGAATGTTACATGCTTCGGAGAGAGAGAATATTTCAACGTAGTCCTATCAATTACCTCAACGCTGAGAGTATTTGCGTGCACCATCGTTTCCACGCTTGCAACGGCAACTTCTTCACGTTGCGCTTCGTTCGTTTTAGGAACTGTTTTAAGGATCCGGAGGACATGTACTCCGTTATAAATATAACCTGTAACAGACAATATAACGTCGAGTCAATTATACAATACATTTAGTTTCCTCTCACTTTCATGATCCCTCCCTCTCTCTCTCCTTCTCAAGATTCATCACGAGGCGATTGAGCAACCAAACGGCTTGCGTTATCGGAACCATGGAGGAAGATGCCGATGACTCACCCGAGGCTTGTCATTATGCGTATCCGTCCAATATCTGTGAAACTTGACGATGTTTGGATGCTCCAATTGTGTGAGATTCTCGAACACCAGTTGTATCTTCTCTTCCTGAGCTTTGAAATTTTTACGCTCAGAGAACTGAACTTCGTTCCAAACGACCTCAACACCTTCTTCAGTGTCCATCGCGAGGTACGCACAATCGATGCCAGGAAGATCACGTTGTTCCATCTGGCAGACAACAGAGAATGGAATAAAGTTATTCTGGAGGTCCCTTCAAAGACAAAGAAGTCATAAAGTTAATGATCAGAAGGTTCATTTATTCAATTCCATCTAAACTGTGTATCTCAGTCTAATCGCGACGATAAGAACTTGACCTGAGAGAAAATAATATCTACGCGATAATTTTCTTATCCACTATTGAAAACAGTGCTAATAGAGTACAGGGACCTGGCCTATGAACAGAAGCAAGCGTGTTACCAGAAATTCTTGAATTAATTTCAAAATTGTAAATTCTCTTGGATTTTACATCATATAACGAATCGTACATGTTGTAAAAATTTGTCAGCAAATAATGTAAATCCATCATAATCCATTGAGGCACAGCTTGACGAATATTGGGTAATCATTCATTTAAGTCTGCTTTAGAGGCAGTTGAAACGATTTCATGCCTATTTGCCATTACATAGATGTGACCTTGTCAAGAATTTAAGGAGGGGAAAGTGGGAGACGTTCACGACGACGTTCTGCCGTAACCATTAACAACCACGATGACAGCGGTCTTGTAAAACTGTGACAAACACTGGTATAAGTATATATAAATTCCGCTACCGTGATTCAATCTATAGGATTTTTTTTACTGAATCAATATACATATTTCAGATGCGCATTGATCACTCAACGAATCGAGTTAATAATCGTGGCCATTAGAGCTGCTACCAATACTTCCTGAAATGGGAATCGTTATGAATTCATATGTACCCCAGGCATGAATCTCTGGGGTGATATACAAATAAAGTAGTGCTAGAGATGCGACTTTTTAAAACTGACTCCTTACAATTCCAATAAATTAATTCCCTCACCTCCGTCTCAGTGATTTCGTTTTCACCGCTTCTGGAAGCCGCTCCGAAATTCGTACCTTCAGCCATCGCCGATTTCGTACCGACGTACACCTGCGAACGCAAACGGGAATTAGAAAATAGTAGATACCCAAGGGCGACTAGTTACGGCACGTGTCGTTAGACTGTTTAGAAATTTTTTCTGCCTTCTTCAATACGATCTCTTGCTTTCCTCGAGCATTCTACGATCACGTCGCTATGACCATTTTCGAATATGAAATTATTTAGATATATTTTCCTTCTGCAACGCACTCCCGCGTATGACTCGCTTGCTGATTTTAATCTATTAAAATTCATTATTCGTCAAGGCTCGTAGAATGGCGCGTTATGAACTTTGTCGCATCCTTTTGTCAGATTGAGCACAATGGTGGACTGTATGTAAAATCGGCACACGTGAGAGGAACGGGACGCCTATTAATTTGTATTAATAGCCACTGTGGTGCATGTGAATAAGTTAAAGGAACGTCAAGACGCTTGTGTCCCACGGACACTACTCATTAGCCAAACCTAGCCAGAGTATATTAATAGCTTAAAATATGAAACAGCCTAATGTCGGTGAAATACTTGTGCCAAGAACTTGGTCTAGATAATTCTAAACTGTTGGTTGTGAGTTTGTTCCTAATAATGGAGAGGATAATTTATATAGTGTCTGGTGAAATAAACTTTGACTGCATACTGTCCAAGGACTCTGATCACTCAAGATGTCTATTACTGTGCCATACTTGACTTTTGAATAAGTTTATTAAAGGAAGAATTGGCAGAATTTTTATAATGGTTATTATAGATACCTTGAAGTAAGATTACGTTCCTCAGTCTAGACTATCGTTGTCTTTGACTTCGTAATGTGTGTCTCTATACTGATTTGTGGTTAATCGCAAATACTTTTTTATGGACTCATTTATATTCTTAAGAATCAAAGTACAAGAATGGTTACTTCTATTACTTTACTCGTTTCTGACCACAAAAGCAGCATGATATAGATAAACTAAGGATACTGATATTATTATTAGAAATAGAAACGTTTATGATAGATAAGTAATTGAAAAGAATTTAATACAATTAATTAAGTATTGAGAAATTATATCAAATTATAATGGAGAACGTTCATTATTGACTTCTGAAACATACATTGGAGAAAGTATAATAATATTTAAAGTGAAACATTATGGCCTAGAAATAATATTATACTCCAAACTTAAAAGTGTGACCATAAATTTCACTAATGTGCAACCAGTCTATAATGCAAAGAAACAGTATACAACATATAAATATTAACAATAATCTTGAGTGCCAAATAGACACATATTGAATATGCAGCATAATCAACTTAAAATTTAGGAAAACTTGCATTGTTATTGATAAATTTGGGGCTCCATTAAATGCATATTAAAAGTATGAACAAATTATCAGGATTTAAAAGCATGAATCGTTAGAGAAATAAGATTAACAGTATCCCAAAATGTATAAATAAAATGTCTTTACAAAATCCTTGAAATCCTTAGTGTATGAATCAACAGACACCATGTATAGGCATCGATAGTGTTAAGAATTGAGTTGAAATTCATCGTAAAAGGCCATAGCTCCAAATAATGAATGCAAAACCATACAGTATACAAGATACTCTGCGTAGATTAATGAATAAATGGTCCATACCTCCTCCCGACGTTTCAGCCAGCGCCCACAGGGGCTTTCTTCCAGGATCTCACTCTCATCCTCGGAATCCTCACCACTTTCCCGCGGTGACTTGTGTTCTGGATCGGTGCTGGAGCGACTCCCAGGCATCACACACGCGATAATTAAAAGAGCACACTTAACACCGTATGGACCGACACGGCCAAATTCATTGGTAAAAAAACAGTCTCAATCTTGCATCTGTCCAGTGATACACAGCACAGCGTAAGACTCGGAACGTGCGTTAAACTGTAAGTCTCGCGAAATGACACATGCAGCAACTCGTACCGACCCGAGGGGCAATATTTCTGATCTTACACGGTCCCGCCGTCGGATCTACTGTTATTGACTTTCCTCAGGAGCGGTACGGCATGCTGGACACCGCACAGGCTTTTCACGAAACACCCTGTCAAAATAAAACCTCTGTTATGAACGAAATAATCTCGATGTGACATACACTCTGGCACTCATTTTCGCTATGTCTTCGGTAACGTTCAGCCAGTATGGCTACCATGAGTACCGCACCCTTTTCAAGCACTAGTACTACCATCTGGTGATAATGATATTAACATCGTTTAGCGATGCTAAGATATAACATTCCTATTACTGACAATCTTTTAAAACTCTGACATTACGTCAAAATGAAAATGCGCAATGAACAGTAGAATATATATTTCCCCAGAAATACCTGACCCGTATTTTACTATTTGACCAATTTTTTAATTTGTTGGCCTAGTTTTTGGAACTGTCAAGATTTGTTTCGCGTATGTACAACAATTAAACCATTTTAGCATAAGAGTTCGTCTATGTGAGCACCGTTCACTGACCCCGATGGAAATAATCAGATTCAACAGAAAAATATTCAACAATTGCAGAATATCAACTTTAAGAAATTGAAATAAGACTGGTATGTATGAGATATTTCGTATCAGTTCTTTTAAATACTATGTTCAATTAAATCTTATAAACATGTTATCCCTTGAACAAGTGTGAGAAGCCACTCTTCTGCAGACCACTTTCACAGATACGCAACTCGTGAACTAAAATCAAAAAGCGTTGTATTTATAGTTATTATATGCGAAATCCTGATATGAAATGAAATGCAATCCTTTGTTTCAATGGTACTATACTGATGCGTAGTTGATCAGAATTTTAATTACAAGACCAAGTAATAGGAACCTCTTGAAAAAATCGTTTTATACACTTACAGTATTCGTTACGGACAATTTTTAAGGGACGGAAACCAATTGCTTGGTTTTCAGCCATAGACTATTTTAGGCTACTATGTAAACCAGACAAGAAAATGGTTTGGGGTGTTTTTAACGTCATAATCATAAAATGCAGAAATACATTAGACCAATAGGAGTGCGAGTTGATCCATCTTATATCTGAAAGTCCTTTTCATTGGCTTAAATTAAATTGCAAAATATAGTTCAGGGAGTCGATTGTGTAACTTTGTGTTAGCTAATCGCGTGGTAAAGTCACAAGAAGACAAGCACAGCGATTGGCTAACAGCTATTCGATTTTAGCATGTTCACTACATTTGAGTTACACGATATATCTCCAGGGTTAAGGTTGATGCATAATAAAATTAGTTATTTGTATGAATACAATGTAAGTACTCAAGAGTTAACAGAGTGATTGCCCTGATCTTCTCAAACCGGTTTAGTTAATACTGATCTAAAGGAATTGATGACCAATCCTAAATATTCCTTACGAGTATAAATATGTCTATGATTTGTCTATTCCTTTAGATTGATATTAACTAAACCGGTTTAAGACCGTCGTGTAAACGTAGTTATTGATGTTAATAGTGCGTTGATAATAATTGATGATAATAGAGGGTGGTTAAAACATATGGATAGATCAGAAATGGCGGAAACTTGATAAAATGGATTTCAAAATGTGTGCATATATTGTTGGAAATAAATGTATTGTTTGATTTCTGGGGTTTGAGCGTATTTTCAATGTAATGTATCGTTAGAAATATTCCTAAACGGAGACGTAAGTGTAGTTTTATAAAACATTGAGTAATTGCGTTGTTGGCATGCAATATACTGAGACTTATTAGACGGAAGATACAACATGTCAGGGTTAAATATTTTTTTTCATGAATTAAAATAGATGAATATTTTTATGATTCATGACCCTGAATTGATTTACAATAACTTTTATGACTCTCAGGGAAAGTGGTACCTATTGATAATGCTCTGTTCAGTGCAAATAAATATATGTTTGCCAGAAGCGATTATGTATATTAATGTATTATTATTATTTTTTTCTAGATAATGTTATCAAATTTCTCTAATTAATTCAGTCTCGAATCATTCAGTCATAGTACAATGGGTTAACGATGAAGCTCTTCAAGTTGATTGTGCACCAAAAGAATTTCAGTGGGGAGGACCTCATAATTAATCCGAAAGATTATCCAGGCATCAAGAAAGGAGATGTTGTTGAGATTTATCATTTGGAAGATGAATTCAGTCGACTGCTTCTTCAAGTTACAGCATTTAAAGAAGATCTCCAAGGCCGAGAAACAATTAGTGTGGAGAATAATATAGCTACAATGTTTCAATTACGAACATTCGCAGATGTATATATGAATATTGTAAATCCTGCTGATGTGTCACTGGATTCAGTGGAACTCACATTCAAAGATCAATACATGGGCCGTAGTGAAATGTGGAGATTAAAAAACAGTTTGGTTTGTAACATGAAGAAAGTGAAAAGTTATTACATTTTAATTGAAAATAATGTAACATAATGTTTTACTTCTCTTGCAGGTCAACACATGTGTTTACCTCAATAAAAAAATCGAATTTTGTGGTGGTAGCATAAGATGTCAAGTTTATGAAATGTGGTCACAAGGAGATCGTGTTGCTTGTGGAGTAATAACAGATGATACAAAGGTGTTTAAAAGATTCTTTCATTTTTAACTAATTAAATGAATGTCGGTATAATTAAATTTTTTACAACAGGTCGTATTTCGCTCATCGACAAGTATGGTCTATTTATTTATCCAAATGAGTTCTGAGATGTGGGATTTCGATATCCATGGTGACCTTTACTTTGAAAAAGCTGTTAATGGTTTCCTGGCAGATCTTTTTCAAAAATGGAAGAAAAATGGGAGCAACCATGAAGTCACCATCGTTTTGTTTTCAAGAACATTTTACAAAGCTAATAGTTTAGAAGAATTTCCAAATCACATGCGCGAATGTTTGCAACACGATTATAGGGGTAGATTTTATGAAGACTTCTATAGGGTTGCTGTACAGAATGAAAGATATGAAGATTGGAGCAACGTCTTGGTTCAACTGCGCAAACTATTTACTGACTATCAAAAGATTGTGTTAGAGTATCATCAAAAACCAAGTATTCCGATGCCAAAGGCCACAAACTCAACTGCTGCACAAGGAAACTTTCTTGAAGTTCTTAATATGTCTCTAAATGGTACGTAACATGCCCAATTAATATTTACTAGCATGAAATTCACTATATCCTAAAAGTAATTAGCAAATCTATATCACACAGTATTCGAAAAACACTACTTGGATCGTAGTTTTGATAGAACTGGACAACTCTCAGTTGTCATAACACCTGGTGTAGGAGTGTTCGAGGTTGACAGAGAATTGACAAACGTTACTAAACAAAGAATTATCGATAATGGCGTTGGTAGCGATTTAGTATGCGTCGGCGAACAGCCATTGCATGCAGTTCCTTTATTAAAGGTATATTTTCAAATTATAAAAAGATAACTAAAATAAAAGATAAAAACTATAAATGTTATTAACTGACATTAATAAAACTATGTTAGTTCCACAATAAGGACACTTCCATTAACGCAGCAGATGACTACAGTATGCCCCATTGGATTAATCTAAGTTTTTATTCAACAAACAAGAAGATTCCATACTCGACGTTTATCCCGCGAATAAAATTACCACAAAGAGTGTCAAAACAGCAAACCGAAAACGGTAAACTCTCCTTCAAACCAAAACTTCTACAAGAAGATACCAGAGAGTGTTTGCACAATACATTATTTGATTACGATGCCTATGATGCTCAAGTCTTTCAACTACCATTGGTCCATACGGCTAGGTGATTAAAAAAAAAACCTTTAATTTTATTACTGAACAATTATCTAATTTTGAAACTGTAAATTAGTTTGCAAAGGGTCTCGACGAGAACAAAGAAGACTAGTGTAGCGTGTATGGAAACGCATAATAATGCCCAAGCATTGAAATTACTAAAACGTAAAATGTCCGATCCGGATATTCATCATCCTCCGCCGGAAACGCATTCTCCACCGACAGTCGGGGCACGAAGTGCAGCTATTACCATTCCACATAGAACTGACGATTCCATTAGTAACGTATCTAATGTAAATTTGAATGGTATGCAATCACCTTAAAGATCAATTATACCTATATCTTTACGGTTTAATTAATCATGATCATCCCTAAGACAAGTCCCGGACATCTTTGAAGAGTGATCACGTAAACACAGAAATATCACCACCGTTCAGGCCAGTCGTAGGCAGTGCTGGTAGTCCAACAAATACAACTGCTCAACCGACAAGTGCTCTTCGACCTGGACGAGCGTTGATTAATCCTTTTGATCCATCCCACGTGACAATAAAACTGACCAGTAACAGACGTCGATGGACGCATATATTCCCAAAAGGTAAAAATAAAATAATTGTATTAATTGTATTGTCAAAATTTATTCAAATCAAATTTTTGCAGGACCCACTGGAGTACTAATACAACAACATCACTATCAAGCAGTACCAACTCAATCAAGCTCAGACCAACAGAGTGATGCCACTTCGATATTAAGCAGTTCGCCAGTCGAACAGATAGCATCATCAGGTCCTTTAAATAATTTTCAAATGTCAAGATCTGCCTCCCAAGTCGGATTTCAAGATCGTAAGTAATCAAACGAATCTTTATTATTGAAAGATTTGAAGTCCATTTTCTCTTTCATAGATACAAAAGGAAAGTCGCAACGACCGAGTCTCGCATTCAGCAGCGACAAGAATTGCAATCAAGGCGCTTTAGCAGCACCAAACAAGAGTCTGACACTCTTGTGGGGCGCTACTGGTGAACAGGAATGGACGCCAGCCTTGACGACAGGTTTGATTCTGTTTTTCTAATGAGACCAAAAGAAAAAAAGAAAGAAGTAAAAGAGAAAAAAGAATGAAACATCACGTCCGCTGGAAGTGACACTAAGTAAGGAAGGAATGACGGTTCTTGTGGGCAAATGGAAAAATAATGCCTAATATTCCCCACGTTAACGATGGCATCCCATGCATGTCCATTTATGATTCTTTACTCGAACAAATGACCGATGCAGGTGATATAAGGATTTCAGCTCATACCTTACGGCCCAATCCACTACATGAGAAAAGTCTGGAGCATCGTGCATGCACTAGCCAATAGGTCAGGGTTCATACAGAATTATCCAAGAGAACAGTACCTACCCCTGTACGTTGTTTCATCTATTAGAGCGGATCCACGCACCCTTGGTTTGGTTCTTAGGTATAGTCGTGCAACGGGAAGTATACATACCGACTACTAGTAAGTATACTAGTAAGTATACCTTGAAACTTGAATTGGCAAAACAAAAACTGAAAACGAAACTATTGGGCGATACAAAAAAAAGTCATTCATTCATTCTTCCCGCACGCGATACCTAAACTGCAAGTAATTAACAGGATCCATATTACTTGCAGAATGAACTATTTTTCATTTAACCGTCATTCTATTTATATACGCATTACGTTTCTCTTACAGCCATTCATTTTCAATTAAGGAATGAATTTTATATGGATTCTGAAGGGATGGATAATATTAAAAGGACCAAAAAAATCACAAGAAAGAGAACACCTATTCCATAGCAATCAATTGGGAAAGAATTTCGAAAAAAAAAACTGATTAACTTCCAAAAGATATGACCCAATCTTCGATCTCTTCATCCCTATCAATCTGTTTATACAAATAGTTTTATATCTTTATTCGTAAGTCATGTAACGCTTCTTGTGTGTCATCATGCTAATATATTTCATTTTCAGCTGTAACTCTATTATAGAATTACAATTGTTATTTAGACGTAACACGCGTAGTAAATTACATTTATAGTTTCAGTATTAAATTTAACATTTCTAGTTTTGGATATTCCAAATTATTTTTACAATGTGTCATTTCACATCGAATAGCTCCTCAATGGCCAATCTCAGGAGTCGTTGATATCCTTATCAAGGACGTTAATTCAAAATTAATTTCATTCTTGTTATGGATGAAGCAATGAAATTCCATAAAAGAAATTTTTTTAAACGAAGAAGCGACCGCTTCTTTCACTGTATAAAACAAAAAAGACAACAATCATCACTCTCCGATGAATATGTAATGCGTCGAATGCGTTTTCGTTCTCTGTATAATTTTCTTTTATATCTCTCTTTTTTTTGTACACATATTTTTATCATGATCAAAACGAATAATGTTGTTCAATTTATTTACATGCTGTGGTACGTCTTATTGGGATGCAACGCTGGACATATTGATGCGTGTGTGATGTACGACTATGATGTCACTTTATACAGCGATCATAGGTTAGCGCCATACATTACTGGGGGCTGATTCGGTTATGGTATACATTTACAATGGGGCGTCGCGGCGCCCCACTTAGAACTTGTTACTACCCTCTTAGTCGGTATTATTTTGTCCTAATTTTTGTAACTGTCTTTCATTATATTTATTTTTTTGTAATTACTGCATGCATATCATATATAGCGACTGCATTATTTTCTTTTTTTTTTTGTTATACAATCTCTCTTCCTCACATGCGTTACGGTAAAGCGATTCTTAAAAATGCTCATATTTATGAGAACCCTACATACATAACATAATACTATGCATCTTTCGCATCTTGAAATTTTACAAATATTCTCAAACCAGTACGTCGTTTTAGTAACTATGGCTTTTTCCTGTACATGCGTATCTTCTTTGTTGTGCTTATATGCATACTTGTATTCCTATTTCTTTTCTATGTATCACATATACAGAGTAAGCTAATCGTTCATAGTTTTCATGAGATTTTTTTTTTTAATTTATAATCACTCATGTTCGTACGTCTGTCTTTCTGAAAGAGAATGTCAATGTTTGTAACTCGTACTGGTTGTGCCTTGCACCTGGCAATAATAATACTCCATCAGTATTTCTTATCTCGTTCCATAATATGCAACTGCGTACCATGTAAAATGTAGAATTTTATGATAGCTCAGCTTTTACCCATCGAAAGCTTTTGTGTTTAGTGTACAGTATATTACGCAAATGGTGATAAAGTTTTTGAAAGGCAATCTGTGTGTATGATATTAAAACTTTATCGCCAGTTCAGTACTTTACTTTATCTGTATAATAAAAAATGTATGTACTCAAGCAGGTGTAATGTGCTTGGTTGATTTCTGTATTATAATGTAGCATGGGCTTATAGTGTCTATTCACTTCTCTATATTATATATTTCCTATATACTATCATTTGTGTAATGCGAAACCTGCGATATCAGATGGATTATAATTACTACAAATTTATATTAATGAAAGTGACACGCTTATAACATTTCTAGCTACGTCACATCGGTTCTGACATATAATTTTGAATGAAAGATTTTATGATTTGTCACAAACTTAACCGTACAGCGAAATGTATAGAAATCTTTATGTAGTGTACAATTTTAAACGTGTAGCAATCAGTAATTTTATTCAGCATGAACGGGTCATTTTATTGAAAGAAAAAGTCACTGTCGTGTTTCCAGCAGTATTTTTACATTTAAAGACGCCTACGAATATATATATATATTTTTTTTTTACTTTCGGGTTTAAGGGATAGTAAAGGTGTCACTTTAAAGATGGCGAAGATGAAACAGATATTAATATGCTTATTATGTTGCTCTGTATATACATATGTGTAATGATGAATTGTATATATATTTTTTTGGTGTATTTTCACTTTCTTAAATTGATCATCTGTTTCTTCTTCTATAACTGCAACAATCAATTAAAAGATTTCGATTTTTCTAAAATGCTTGTCTTCTTAGGGGTGGACTGGAAGTCGCTTACTATACCGGCCTGCCTGCCGATCACAACCGATTACTTTCCGGATAAGAGGAGCCTGCAAAACGATTATGTCGTTTCCGATTATAATTTACTTCCGGATGACGTGAATGCAGACTTCGCGCAACAACGTGCGATATATAAAAAACCTTTGACAACCGCTGAAGTCTTTAAGGAACTTGTATCGCAGCGATTAGCACAGGTAAGGCGAGAAGTTATTTTATTTAATAGTCGATTTCGTCGGCTTTAATTACATTAAAATCAAATTTCTTATTTCAATGCAGGGCTTTCAGTTAATTATCTTACCAGCGAACAACAAGAATCAACCAATAACACCAGGCAGTAACCATGTACCGCCTATAAGTTCATTGATGCGTGGTAGACAAGCAGAATCGGAGCCAAAGGAAGAATATTTATTGAGTATAGGAAGAATATTTCACAAGATTTCTTTATGTGGAAATTCAATAACTGTCACGAGATACAGGCCAAGGTAATTATATTATGACATTAATCGCTTGATTGGTTTTATGGATAATGTATCGTATTGTACAGGCATCCATATCCACCTTTCAATATACATTATCGGTATCGATTTCACGCACCTCATCACGATACCTATGAAGTCTCCTGGGTCTCCTTTACCACGGAGAAACTTGAGAATTACAACTGGAATTATTTGGACCATTATATCTGCACCAGAGGAGACACTGATTTTCCTCTAGTCGAGGTATAAAAGAACGACTGATACTATATGTTTCGATAGTGATATCAATCTGGAATATAAATATTAAAAAGTTCTGTTCTTGTTCAAGGCTCTCAAATATTGGAGATTTCGAGTGTTTCTATTACCATCGCAAAATCAGGCAACTCGCAGAATTCTCGAGGGTTCCTCCAAGTGCGATATTTACACGCGACCTAGTGCCACTGAACAGGCATCGCTTATGGATAGTTTTCTTCGTTTCATCGAGGGTTGGTTAAACAAGATACGTCGAATAAATACTAACAAGAATTGGGTAAGAAATTGTAATATTAATCCAGAATCATACATAGTTGATTTCATTGATTTTTTTCAAGCATATTACAGATCACTTGGCTATTATCAATAATAATTGTCCCTGAGAATTGATTTTTTTAAATTAGAATGTTATCGGCATCACAGCTCTAGTGCTTTATAGAAATAGTATTGTATAATGAACAATACTACAATTTCACGTCCCAAGCATTTAATATATTTGAGATTTTATTTTTGCATCGTATGTGCTACACGCAATACACCATTAAAAAAAAACGGCATGCTAATATATTTGGTACCAGTTGATTTGCGTGATTAAGTAGAATTTAGTTTTGCAGCTTAATTTTGTATCTAATACCGCAGTCGTTATAATAATCTCTATTATACATACATGTATTTATATATTGTCCACACACAGTAAATGTACAGTAAACGTTCTACCGTCTCTTGGAAATAGCAATTAATATCATAAATTAAATACTCATTCGATTCTTACTTAAAGAATCGACCTTGTCTCAGGAGATATAAGATCCCCATGATCATCCTCAGTGTCCAGGAAGTGACGTCGGTCCCAGTCAAGTTTCTACGCCCTTTACGATATAACATCCCGTAGCTAGAACGTTAGTAGAGGGTACGGTGTTCAGCATGATATGTTTCAGAGCCCGACAGCTCTAGGTGGAGTAGCCCCAAGAGACCCTGCCTCCCA
This sequence comes from Cephus cinctus, assembly GCF_000341935.2. Classification (NCBI taxonomy): domain Eukaryota; kingdom Metazoa; phylum Arthropoda; class Insecta; order Hymenoptera; family Cephidae; genus Cephus; species Cephus cinctus. The sequence continues at coordinate 1,370,504 of NW_014333664.1, read as the reverse complement.
TCTGACCAGGCGCAGGCACAGCACGAGCCTGATATTCCTCACTAACCAGGTACTTCCTTTCCAACCAGTAGACTGAACTTCAAGGGTGTCAGCCATGTCGACAGATTCGTCTCTGTCGATTCTCTGCGCTTTTGGGAACGTTCTGGCATATTCACGTTCAAGATAATATCGAGTTATGTTATATGAATATACTCGGGATTTTTTTATATATAGAGGAAACCCATCAAGGATCCATCAACTTTCCATTGAAAATACTGTGTGTATAATATACACTTTATATCTTATTTCCGCGTGACAGAGTGTTGTCAGTCACTCTAATAGACCCTAAAAAAAACATACATGACCCGCGTAATGGAAAAGCTTTAAGTAGTTTACACGATGATGAAATAATTTTTGTTACTTACTTATTTTTCTTTTTTTTTTTGAAATTACGCTTGTTGCGTTTTTTTCGCCTCTTGAATGTGCATCCTTGATTATAAGAGCTTAATGCAACGCGTGAAAGATTTTTTTCACTTCTCTTTCTTTCATTGTCTTTCATCTACGGTACACCTCTTCACAATGTTTCAATATAATTTGCAGTATCTATTGATTTTTTCTTTTTGTACGGTTTTACTTTCTTTCTCTTTTACTCTTCACTCTTTCTTTCTCATCTTTATCTATCTTTTCTATTCTTGTACAATTTCCATTCTTTCGTATTCATCACTGATTTAGTATTACATTCTCTGCTTGTTATGCTCGTCTTTCTCGTATTCACTAGTGATTGATCTCTATCGATCAGTATCGGGTGTTACACTGCTGTCAGTTATAAAAAAATTTTTTTTTGTTTTCCTCGTAATTTACAGACGAGTCTAGTCGGCAGCTCCCCCTTCAGGGAGCGACTCGGGAGCAACCGCCTACCTGAGAAACCACGACCCAGGTTTGATTAAGCTTCTATAGATGATTGCAGTGCAGCTTTTACTTCACTTTCTCACTTTCGATTCCATCTGTCTTTTATTTACTCTATATTTCTACCTCGTTCTTAGCGGTGTACAATTTTTTTTTCTTTTTTTGTCAATTAGCTCATGATCTGTTTTTCCAATTTTTATATTCACCAATCTCCATTCCTATCTTATTTGATGTCCTGGCCTTTGACCCATTCATGTACATTACAAAGCTTCTCTAAATCTAGCGTTCTCTAACTATTTCTTTCAGTGCTCTGATTATGCGATAATGGATGACTCTGTATACCGTATTTGCATAATAATTTTATGCAAAAGATTCTTTGTATTGATTCTAGCCTCTTTTTGTTTTATTCGATTGTATTTGATTTATCTGCATGTTTACGCTATTGTTTTCATTGTACTCCGTTAAACGTTTATGTATACTTTCATGCAACGTCATATATGTAGGACTTCAACGACGTTCCATTCCCGCTACTTGCATCATCTACATTATTTATTATCATCGTAGTGATATTTATGTCGATAGTCTATCAATCGTGATCTGTGCGTTCTATTATTATTTCTAATCCCTGCATATTCAAATATAGGTGTATTATGGTTACGTGCTTGAAACTTGAACGTTCGGAGTGGCTTTTGTGAACGTTTCTCTGTCACTCTTATTACATTTTATTTTGAGACTGCAGTGTACAGTGGAAGGAATTCATTTGTATACTGTGATATAATTATTTTAAGAGCGTTACATGGGAAATATATGTATCGCATATATCAATAGAAAACACAACAATAATACTTTGACATTACCTATATTGTTCTGGAAATCCGAACATAGGTCGTTGAACTACTTTTCTGAAAGTTATAATACAGAATAATTATAAAAATTGACTTGGATTAATAAGCCTCAGGTTCTCTTTATACTCTTAATTAACGTTTTATACACTGCCTGGTTCAGAAGTTTTGTTAAAATTTTTTATTAATTTCATGTATGATAGATTATAGACTGATTTTTATATAGTATTTCTGGGACGATTATTCCACACCGAAAATCAATCTTTGATACCAATGATTACACTGTATTTTATATTTCTCGTGCAGCGTTTTTATAATACATTCTTATACATTTATTAATATTGACTTTCAGGTCGATAGCTTGAAAACTACATTAAGTTTTTCGTCCATCGCGTTTTTCATTTATCATAGATATCAATTTGTTGCTTTGAGGTACTCGCACGATTTTGGTAGACTTATCTTCTGTCTAGAATTTGAATTTTCTATATTTTTTTTTTTTTCAAATCTGTGCAAGTACTCGAGGCATTTTAGATGTATATATGTATAATTGGTTGTGAATGAGTGAGTGACGGGGTTCTTTGTACAGGAGAAGCATGTAGTGAATACCGCTGCGGCTGTCCGTACTCTCCTCGACACTCCTCGTCACGTGCCTAACAGGTCAGTTTTTGATTACTTTATTTTCCATTAAGAGAATTCTACGAGTACGTAAATATGTAAGTATTTTATCAATAGATAAATGATGATGATGAATTTTCATTGATTAAAGAATCAAGAGCACAGAATATACAGTATTATAATACAGAATTTAAAAATACCTGTATATAGTTATGTATCCATCCGCTGTACTCTCGTTTCATTCATTAATCACTTCCATAATAGTATCAATAAAAAATGTTACTATGCCAGCATTAATTAATTTGCATATCAACTAATTAGTCATAATTATACCTTGGGTGTAGCTAATATAGCGCTTCACCTCATGGCTCGCAGTTTGAATTTGAGGCATTTTGGGTTTGTCGAATAGCACTGGTTTTACACAGCTTGTCTTAAGGCATTAATTATATATAAGTCTGCATTGTTCATTGACAGTTGCATATTTATGTCTTTTCTTTATATCTCTATCTTGGACAATTAGATCTGGATCAAAGGTCATGGATAGAGGAAGAGTATCACCAGCTAGTGAAGCTGTACTTCCTCTTTCACCAGAACAGCAACAGCAAGAACACTTGGAAGCTAACGAAGAAAGGTATATGCATATAGATACTGGCAGTATTTATTGAAAGACTCTAAATCACTATCTAATAATTACATTATTATTGCAGTGCCAATACAGAGGTCAGCAAGATAAAGAGCAATGCATCAAGCTCTGAGATCTTAGAAGGTATGAAGCATCCGCAAACTGGTGTTGGATTTTTGAAACAGTGTCCTTCGCTACCTAGTCAAACTTTTGTCAGTGCTGATGCTGTCCAGTGGCTCAACAATCATATAGAGGGTGGTGTCACAGTGGAGAACGCCATCAACATTATGAAAGTAAAAACATATTACATCTAATATTCTATGATACCTATTATTTAAATTATTATCTGAATCTATTTCTTTTCAGAATATGATACAAGAAAGATTAATATGTCATGCATCTGGGGATTTTTCAAAGCCATTCATACTTGGTTTTTATCTATATCACATAGTACAGGATAAGGATAACCAAAAGAGTAAATATTAAAATTAATGAAACAAATTTTAACCCTTTACACTCGAGTGTCCCATCTCAAACACCAGAGTATGCGGACGAAAAATGGGTTAATTCCGAGTGTAAAAGGTTAATCATATAAATATATATTAATAAAATATAATATTGTAGCTGGTGATTACACACCCCCTCTAGGAGATCTTCAGAGTTTTGAAAATGAATGGGTAGAAGTTGAAATGAGAGCACCTAAGGGTTGGTGCGAACCATCAGCACCAGTGACTAGTTCAACAATTTCATCGCCAATATCAATACCCACAACTTGCGAGACAATTGATGAGTCGAACGTACCGCCATTTCTTAGGGATGATCTAGATCAGGCGTATTTTGATGAAAAGGACTGGAAAGGTACGAGAAATAAAAAATAATTCGTATCTCTCTCTTACCCCATTACTAGTCTGATTTCTTATTCGATCTTTTGTTTCAGTACCGGCTTATAAGCACAAACACCTTGATATTGATATCAGTAGCAACAACGATAGAGTAGAGTGGGGTCATTTGAGATATCAATCGACATTCAAAGCAGATCATTCTTATGAATTAGTTGTACAATGGGTCGCCGCATCTGGAAGTATCGTTGCAGATCTCGTGAGTTTAACGATTCTTTATTGCTGCTTATGAGGAATAAAAAGTAATGATGTTTTGATTTAAATATTAATTTTTTTTAGATATTTCTATGGCAACGAAAAGCTCAAGTGTGCGGTATACAGATGGTACCGATTCCCAGTGATTTATTAGCTTTACCATTTACGTTAAAGAGTGATCCTTTGAGAGGTCCAATTTTCATACCACTGGATACAGAATGTTTGATGACGAATAAGCGTTATCTTTTTGAAGGTTCGTTAGTCGCATAATGAATATCGAAGATGTATTCTTTTTTTAAGGCAAACTCTATTTACAGAATTTCATAAGGACACGTACGCTCAGAGACTGTTTTTATTCCAAGAAGCTATTCTTCAACGGTTTGGGTTTCTGCCATGTTTAGCTGAATGCAATGAGAATGATCATCAGTACGTTCATATAACGGGAAACGCATTTGTTCTTGTACCTTCTACTACGTGCGTCAAACCAAAACCTCGTGCTGGAGCGAATGTGGTAAGAAGATCAACTGGACAGAAGAGATATCCTGTCCATCCTGATCAGCTAAGTCCTCATGAAGCATATATCACAAGACATGTCAGTGGCAAGAATAAGGATAATTATAGCATGGATCGAAGGGTAAGTAATCAATCTATTATTTAAATAACTCTTTTTTTTAACGAAAATAATAACCAATCGATATTATAGATGGGTTTCCTGTGGTCCTGGAATCACATGGTCAGTCGTAAATGGCGAAACTCATCTATGTCTGTTGGTGACGAACAATTTCAGAAAAAGATCATTCAGGATTTTCGACACTTTTGTTCGAATGGCGATAATAGGCTTAAACAATTTTGGGAATCTTGTTGGGACTTGAAAGAAAAATCATGCACAAAAGCAGAATAATAGATTGGTGGTTTATTGGTCAAATTGCTAATCAGTATGAGATTTTTGTTATAGTTGGTGCTTTAAAGCTCTACTGTGCATAATGACTGACCTTTTGTTGATATTTACAATCCTTTCATTTTATAAAATGTAGTGATGATATTTTTACTCGTCGAATGCAAACCGCCTGGCTTTAATAAAGAATCAAATTATTTTGTGGATGCGCAAAAATTTAATCTGCCGAAGCCACAATATGTTAGGATGAAATTTGGCGTTAATTTTGTTGTACATGTCGTTTATATTGATAACAATATTTTTGTTACTGTTATGCATATTTATATGGATGTGAAGTTGTGAATAAATCGTTCTAAAACTTTTAAGTTTGTATTGTTAATTAATTATTGTTTATTATTGAATGATTCAAAACGATTATACAATTTGGGATCGTTTTCACAATTGAAATTAAGTACTCCTTCTTTTCATCTTTCCTCATTCTTTCCATTTTCTTGCAAAACGTTTATACATAGCAGTATGAATAGTTTGTAAATAAAAATATAAATTTGTGCAGTACGAATGAACTATCCGAATAGAAATTTAATCAGACTCGTCACATCAGCTCAAGCAGTATAAATTCTTAACAGTATGAATTTCCACGTCGCGCCCCAAAAAACAGATAGTTATAATAATAAACGTTATTAGTCTCGTTATACATAAGATTACAAAAAAAAAGAAAAATCATAACTGCGACTATTTGGTTGCAGCATTTTTGCTCCACTTTACAAATAATTCAACTGTTTTATTATCAAATTAAAGGGAAAAAAAACAAACTCCTACTATAAGTTATAAATAAAAGTTTATACGAAGCACGCAAAATGCCTTCTGTCATAAGGCTCAAAGCAGTATAAAATTAATTGTTCGATTGGTTTTCTGTAATGCATATTAAATTACAGTTTGAGTCCCTGCTCAAAAGCCTGTCTTTGTAGGAGGTGTCGCAAAGTACTTCTTATTCCTCTTCATGAACGTCCGACTGTAAAAGAAATATTAATTTTCGTTTTAAAATTCAACGAAAGAAAATTCAAATATATAATTTAATGACTAATTATTTCCATGCTACCGACCTCGCACTTATCGGTGTGTGAAATATACCACGGGATGCAGTACGTTTTAATAATGATTCCGTAGACGGTGTGTGCCTGAGCTCTGAAGTTTTGGGAGTGCCAATTTGATGCAAATTTTCAGTATTGACAAAATTGGCCCAGTAATCGGACGGAATTTTCAAAAGGCTCTCCACGATCTGCATAAAACGTTATTGATTAAACTTATATAGATATGATATGTGAAAAGTTTAATGTAATACAACGTACAGCAACTTGATTTTTTGTTTCTGTCAACATTGAAGTTGGTGAAGGTTCCTGAGAGCTGTAACCAACCAGAGTTGGTCCGAAGACCTTGGCAAGATTACTAATTGGCATTTTACATTCTGGAGTACTAGACACTCTCTGCAGGTGAAGAATAAGGAAGGCAAGGGTGTCGCGATTTGGCTGCGGAAGTTCTGATATAGCCTGGTATAGTGCAGCATCTGCATCCTGTTTATCTGCAATGGTAGTGGCACGAGCGAAATCTGCCCAGAGACCAACCGTCAGTAATGGTTCTCTTAAAGTTCTAAAAGAGAATAAAATAGATTTTTTTAAAAAGTACTAAACATAAATAACATATTTTAATAAATGATTCATAGTCAAATCCACTGTATCTTTTTACTGTACCTAAGGAAATCCTTGAGTGTCGAACATATTGTAGGTATGTCCACGTCCGATAGATTAGGTGCACCTTTCCCTTTTAAGAATTTCTCTTTGAGACACTTTACTTCAAGGGAACCACCATTAACCCTGTACAACCCCTGTTCTCCCATTCCGCGCAATTCTACCTCATTAATACAGTGGACCACCAAAGAAGGTACCATTGGCGGTATCATGGGAGTATAGTCAGCTATGGTACCCTGTAAATAGTGTTATCAATAAATTCTTATAAATATATTTTACATTTCCATGTTTCAAACTTAATGCGATAAGTACCGATACTCCACGCAGTGTAGGCGTATTTCCTGCTGGTACGCATGGCAATGGCACCAGATCTTTACATTCCGAATGTGTAGTGGCTCTACAATCTCTGCATTTAAGAGCCACTTTTCCAAAACGTATTCTGTAAAAACAAAGCGGTAATTGATTAATTATTCCAGGTTCAATCTATATTTTGAACATATCCGTGTATCGGAATTAATTCGTGAAATGTATTGAATTCCTCAATCAAGTTTCGAAATTATTGATATCACCATTTTCAATAATCTAGATGATTATAAATTGAACAAATACCTTTTCCCACAAGGAATACACATTTCCGGTTTGATTACAGTCTTAGCAGTAAAACTATGTCCCCTAGATGTTTTAGAATTCAGAGTATAGCCACCGATGTTTGGACTTGGTTTGAATATACCTTCAGAATCTGACCCCGATGTCATTATTTCTGCTTTAGGCGCTGAAGGCTGTAAAGTAAAATGTTAGTTCTCTTCTTATGGTTATATTTAATTTCATGAGAGAACGTACTGCTGTATCCATGGGTGGGTCATCCAAGTTCAATGGTGGAATTTTCGTTCTGCTATGACGTTCTCCACTTTTACGCCTTTTTCGTGCGCTGCGCAATTGAGTTTGTGGATCTTGATTCTCGTTCGAGGGAACTGCCTCGATAACCGACGATGCTGTAATTGTGCCATCCTTAGGCATTACCACTGTAGTGGTAGCCACGATTCGATCAGATGAGTTCAATTCAGCAACTTTTTGCACATTGCTTCGTCTTTTCTTAGCTGAGTACTCTCCACTAGGTCGATGCTCTTTCCACTCTCTCTTCTTTTGGCTGTGCTGAATGATAGCACTGGCATCCAGGTCATCCTCAGATTTGGAGAAGCAACTTAGGTCACTTAACAGCGAACCAGTAGAGTCCAGCTCTGCTATAGTATTCAGTCTGTAATGGAGAAATATAGAATATTAAACACTGCAAGCAATAGAAACGATATGACATCACAAATAATATAATACTTGTCATTATGCTGCATTTCCTTGAGATATACATTACTGTTACGAGCATTCAGTGTGGTATTATTGAGAAACTGTAATTTCTCACGAGTCTCATCATTCAAGTTTCTACCTCCATCATTGAATAAAAGATCTCGAGCTAGAGCTATTTGTCTCTCCTAAAATACATCAAAAATATATCTAGAAAACGATAATTATGTGAAAATAACAAACGTGACAAAATGTGAAGTAATTACAAGAGAATTTCTTTGATCTTCAACAATACGACGCCTTTTCTTCTCCTCATCCAACAATCTCCTCGCATGACTTAACTTCCTATCTAAATCTGCTGCTTCAATGTGTGCTTTCTCCAATGCAGAATGAAGCCGCTGACATTCCTGAACAGAGGCCAGCATCTTTTGACGCATTTCTTCTTGATTGATGGCAAAGCGAAGAAATTCTGTAATACAATTGTACACATTCAATACCACGAATGAATTTTACACAAGCACACTAAAATAATAGAAAAGACCGAAGCATAAAATAAATTGCACAAGAGATTATATTTTAGCAAATCGTCAAGAATATAATTTAAAACAACTTAAAAACCTTCTTCGCAGGAGCCGCAGGCAAGAACATTTGTACATCGTGTAAGTTCATCGTAACTTGCCACCATCGAGAGTGCCCATGGTTGATCAGTCATTTTGCAATAATTACTTATATGAAAATAACATCTATCCACGCAATCAACGAAATAAATAAATTAACTGCGGCCGGACCGACTTGCCGGCAACCGTTAGATGAAAAATTCTTCAGTTCAACGTACGAACAGGTGTACTCGACTTCTGAATATCCTATTCCAATTACTCCATTAGAAGTATGTGACACTTTATTCCTTATGCTACAACTTGCGTATGCCGAACAACGCTCAATTAAACGATGTTTCGCACTACAAAATATCCGTTGACTGCCGTTGACATTACGCCGTTACACACTACAGGACGCTACAGTTTCACCGCCCCTCGTGAATTTCAAATTTCACCAATAAGGAACGCCGAAATTTTTTATATTCAAACTGTGCACGATAGATGGCAGTGGTGTATTTCACGATTGTAACTAAAGCAAAGGCTGAAAGAAAATTCAATCCAACAATCCCTGGTTATAATGCTTACACCTAAAACAATGGTTGTAAGACCTAAAAATGAATAAGAACCTATAGTTTTATCAATTTCACTTATGGCGTTTTTGATTGGTAGAATTTTCTTAGACCGGGTGTAAGGTTCCTGCCAGTGCAACATTGTATCACATCGTACTTGATGACTGTTGAAAAATTTACCAAGCTTTATTTTACATTCGGATCAAGAAATTATGGGTATGAATCACTGCATATGGATGAGCTGAAAATAAAACTTTAAAAATTCTATTTCAAAATAATCTTTTATTTTAGTATGTTTTACAGTATGATACTAGTATCCATGTAACAAATTAATTGATATACTAGTAGAGCGAAATACTAGTATTTTTTGGTTAGTGCAATATTGCATTTAGAGAATGCGCTATGTAATCTGTTACGTATACATTTTTTGTTTATTGTTAATGTAAAATTGTTGAAAAACAAAAGGACGAAAGGCAAGGACACGCGGTGTTCCCAAGCGGTCACCCATCCAAGTACTGACCGCGCCCGATGCTGCTTAACTTTGGTGATCGAACGAGAACCAGTGCATTCAACATGGTATGGACCTTGCCTGAATATGTTGGTACATTTTAATTTCATAATTATACAGATCCCTATAAATAAACTTTTTAAATAATCTGCGTTAATTAAAATTATAGATAACCGTTTGCTATGAAAATCTGTCATTCAGCATGATGTAACGTCTTTGTACGAAATTTTTAGTATTATTGACTGTACACTTAAAGAAATATACAGAATTAATATCAGCGTTATTTAAAATTAAATAATTATGAACCTCATTTATTCTTTCAACAGTTTAATATGTATGTATTTTTCAACAAAACGATAGAAAACGCAATTTTTTAAAACCTGAAGACCAAGATTATAAATTAGAAAATAGTATGAGCCTTGTATGTAGTCAATTGTGACAATGAGACACAATAGTATTTAGAAATACAAAAATTTAATGTATTTTGATATCAACATTCTATTCCTTGTGTTAAAAGTACGAGTGATGGAAATATTAGTGGAAATCAAAAGAATCAGATACATTTTCAAATCAAGTGCATATTCCCACGTATGGATAATATTGCGGTCCTGAAAAGAACCATTTTGTTTGATTTCGTCGATCTATGCTTTCTTTTCAGTCTTCTTGGGTAACAGAACTGCCTGAATATTTGGCAGCACGCCACCTTGAGCGATGGTTACACCAGAGAGCAGTTTATTCAATTCCTCGTCATTGCGGATGGCCAATTGCAAATGACGCGGAATGATTCTGGTCTTCTTGTTGTCACGAGCAGCGTTTCCCGCCAATTCTAGAACTTCAGCAGCCAAATATTCCATCACAGCAGCCAAGTAAACTGGAGCACCAGCTCCGACGCGTTCAGCATAATTGCCTTTGCGAAGGAGTCGATGAATACGACCAACAGGAAATTGCAATCCAGCTCTATTAGAACGAGACTTTGCCTTTCCCTTTACTTTTCCACCTTTGCCACGACCAGACATCACTTCGTATTTATATTTCTCGAACGTACAGAGGATCTTGCTTCTTTGAAGAAAAATTCAAATATAAGTTTTCGGTGAAGGCGGTAGTGCTTATATAGTAAGCCGGGGAGAGATAGGTGCGCCAATCAGGTTGCGCTGCTTCACTGAGTTCCAAGCGCCAGTTCCTGATTGGCCAGCTCAAGCTCTCCTCTCTGCTATATAAACGGTGCGTCGCCAGTCGACCACTATATTCAAGGAAACTGTTGTACGGCTAGTGTCTCGTCTCAGAAGTTCATTGTACTTTGAAGCATCATGCCGCCAAAGGCTAGTGGAAAAGCTGTGAAGAAGGCTGGAAAGGCTCAGAAGAATATTAGTAAGACTGACAAAAAGAAGAAGCGCAAGAGGAAGGAGAGTTACGCTATCTACATCTACAAAGTATTGAAGCAAGTACATCCTGATACTGGAATTTCGAGCAAAGCCATGAGTATCATGAACAGCTTTGTCAACGACATCTTTGAACGCATTGCTGCTGAGGCTTCTCGTTTGGCGCACTACAACAAGCGATCAACTATTACATCTCGAGAAGTACAGACTGCAGTCAGGCTATTGCTTCCTGGTGAATTAGCCAAGCATGCTGTCAGTGAGGGAACCAAAGCAGTCACTAAATATACCAGTTCCAAGTGAAGATCCAATCTATATCTACCCGGATTATACAAAAACGGTCCTTTTCAGGGCCATCAAATATTTTTACGTCAGATTCAATACTCGTGGTCATCTTTTGGCATGAATAAATCAGAAAGAGCCCTACCTTTTTAATTGCAATATGTAATAACATGCACTCTTACTTCGTTCCTTATACAGGGTGAACTCATCTAGCTCCGAATCTGAGAGAAACCTCCGTATATAGGTGCGTTGTTCTCTAATCAGATTACCCGCACCTACAAGCAACGTATAGTTCATATGGTATTATAAACATGTCAGGGTACTGATCCGCATAACCGTCTTCTATTCGAACAGTTCACTCGGTTTTCTACCAACAAACGACTATAACTTCTTATCAATGACTCGCTTACATAGTCATTCCAGGTGTTTCGATCTCACCTTAAGGCTGTTCTGGCTATACAATCCCCATTAAAAGTGATGGAAATTTGAAAAAAAAGCAATTAATATGTTGTTGATGTACAATTAGTTACTTCAGAGGGTATATTTACAATAAAGTACATTAAAATTAATAATTAGAAGGATTTTCAAAGATATTTAAGAAATTTTTACCACTATTTTCTGTTATTTGCAACATTACCTTTTGTAACTTTTGAATGTCCTTCATTTTGAACCTAAGAAAATGAAAATAGCACGATTTTAACACCCGAATATAGTGTAAAATAAATACAATTACTGTATATAAATATTAATAGAATCATTTAAAACATTTTATATAAATCGATTCGTTATTTTATAAAAATAAAAAATTATATTTGAAGCATTTATAAAGGAATCTATCCTCTAAGTACTCTTTATTTTTTGTGAAATATGTTTCTAATATAATTAGTTGTTATTATAACAATTTTCAAAATCCTGGCACTATTTTTTATTTACTTTTTTCTCAATTAAATGTGACTGCATTTCGTGAAACTCCATAATAAGTTGTTTTAATTCTAAATGGTAATGACTTTTAAACAAGCTTGCAAATCTTTTCAAAAATTGGTAGGTGAGTTTATGATAATATCTACTTATTTACAAAGTTTCAAACATCTGTCACTATTTAGATCTATAGCCAGTATAACCTTAACCGAAAGACGTGGATAATTTAATTAGAGAATAAAGCGCCTAATACTCCTACCAAAGGCTCCTACCAAATTCGGATTCTAGGATAACTAAGAGTATAGTAAATGCTAATTAATATTAGAAAAATTTAGTAATAAATCATAAAGTACAGGCTGGAACGTTTGATCCTAAACATATATCAATGAAAAATATTAGTTATCAGTACTTTTCAATATTTATTATATACATTTAAGTAATTTCTAACAATTATTCATTTCAGAACATGAAATATTTTTTACTTCGAAATCGGAACAGGTGCATAGAGTTGATCAGCAAATATTTCAGTGCACAACAGAACTAGATTTTCGTAAGCCATAATACAGTAACAATAATAGTGACTTAATGATAAAAATTATTATACTGGATTAAACAGAGTCTCAACTTATCTAGTTTCCATACCGATGGAATATTTTAACGAAGAGAAATAAGTTACAGATAAATAATATCATGTATATGGAGTTTGCTTAGAAACAATCTGCCAAAACTCTACGCGTCAACAGATATCTTGTGTATATATAAATATTCCAAGCCTCTTAGAATAAAGGTCAAAGTCTATAATATATACTGACTATATTTTCCCCAAACTCTTGTCAAACTTTGATTGTAAATTATCTAATAAACTAATAAGCATCGTAACATGATACAGAATTGAGGAAGAACATTTAGTGTGAATACCCAATAGGTCTCTCTCCATGGTCCGTGCTCTGCCATGACCATAAACGCACGACCAGCGCAATTTAGAAGAGTCTTTATTGTTACAAGTTAAACTGGTTTTTAACGAAGCAGATAATATCGACTAATGAGTGAACAAGTTCAAATTGTTTCCACTGTTGCAATGGCGTCAGCAACAAGCAAATCGAATACCGGCAAAGCAAAATCAACAGTATCAAAATCAAGTGCTGTTGCTAAGCCGACGCATCCACGGACTTCAGACATGGTGAACGCAGCCATATCTGATCTTAAGGAACGTGGTGGTTCGTCTATCCACGCGATCAAGAAATATATTACATCGACGTACAAATTGGATTCAGAGAAGCACGCACTTTTTATCAGAAAATATCTAAAAGCTGCTGTGGATTCTGGAGCTCTTATACAGACAAGAGGAAAAGGAGCATCGGGATCGTTTAAGCTGTCGTCAGTCAAATTGGAGACAAAGAAACCCGAAGGTAAAATAATTCCGAAAAAAGTTCCGGCTCCGAAAAAAGTGACAGTTGCGAAAAAGTCGGCTGCGCGAAAACCTGTTCCCGCGAAGAAGAATGATACTCAGAAAAAAGTCATCGCGAAGAAAACTCTGAGGAAACCTGTCTCGAGGAAGACTGTTATTGCCAGTGTTACCCCCAAGAAAGGAAAGAAAATATCTGAAGTTAAGAACAGGAAAGCTAAGTCATCGCCAAAGGCTAAAAAATCTAATAAAGCATCTGTAGTAATGCCTAAAGTTCCAAAACCTAAGAGAGTCGCTTCTGCATCTAAGAATGTGAGGGCTGTTGCGAAAAAGTAACTCTATACGCAGACTGTACTGCGTAGATGTTGCCAACATAAAAGGGCCCTTTTCAGGGCCACCAAATTATTCGTACGAAAGAACAAACATGGTTTTCATATTTCAGTAAACTTCCATCTGAAACATACGTTGCTCATAAAAGTAAATAATCTTTACTTAAAAGATAAGTAAAATATAGTTATTACTTTCACGAACTTCAAGGATCTTTCATTAAATTTATTTTAAGGAATTTTCATATCAAGAAAAAGTTTATCCCTGTATATGCATTTGACGTAACTTTCATTTTGCATATCTGACTTCGGATAAACGAAAAGTTAGGAGTTAAATTCTTGGTTTCGAAAAAGTAGAAAGTTCCTATGTGAAAAGTATTATACCACATATAAACAAATTGTTGGTCCTGAAAAGGACCGATTTTTTTTCAGCTGTCAAGACAGTTAATGTTTATGCACGTTCTCCGCGAATACGACGAGCCAATTGAATATCTTTGGGCATGATCGTTACGCGTTTAGCGTGAATGGCGCATAAGTTAGTATCTTCAAATAGACCAACGAGATATGCTTCGCTAGCTTCCTGGAGTGCCATAACAGCTGAGCTCTGGAAGCGCAGATCCGTCTTAAAGTCTTGAGCAATCTCGCGAACCAATCGCTGGAACGGAAGTTTGCGAATCAATAACTCTGTACTTTTTTGGTAACGACGAATTTCTCTCAGAGCGACAGTTCCAGGCCTGTAACGATGAGGCTTCTTCACGCCCCCAGTTGCAGGCGCACTCTTACGAGCAGCCTTTGTCGCTAGTTGTTTTCGAGGAGCTTTTCCTCCGGTAGATTTGCGGGCAGTTTGCTTCGTACGAGCCATCTTCAATACAACGTGAATAAGAATCGAAGTTGACACAACAAAACTCAAACGTAGAATGAACAGCACGCCCAGTTACGGTCTTATAAGCTATGCCAGCTGCAGAGCTGAGCGCTCATTGGCTATTGAGGAAGTGGTGGGGATATGGTTCTGAGCGCTAATAAATAACGGTTCGACCAACGCTTTTTCATCAGTTTCACTGAGTGTCTCGTTCAGTTTGCTTCTAATAAAGTTAAAGTTGTCAATATGACTGGTCGTGGAAAGGGCGGAAAGGGATTGGGAAAAGGAGGAGCGAAGCGTCATAGAAAAGTTCTTCGTGATAATATTCAAGGAATTACGAAGCCTGCTATCCGTCGTTTGGCTCGCAGAGGTGGCGTCAAACGTATCTCCGGTCTCATTTATGAAGAAACTCGTGGCGTCCTGAAGGTCTTTCTTGAAAACGTCATCCGTGATGCAGTAACCTATACTGAACACGCAAAGAGGAAGACTGTTACAGCCATGGACGTAGTCTATGCTCTCAAACGCCAAGGACGTACCTTGTATGGATTTGGTGGTTAATTCTCATCGACCTCGACTACGCTTCTTCAGA
Organism: Cephus cinctus; assembly: GCF_000341935.2. Taxonomy (NCBI): domain Eukaryota; kingdom Metazoa; phylum Arthropoda; class Insecta; order Hymenoptera; family Cephidae; genus Cephus; species Cephus cinctus. The sequence goes on along the minus strand of NW_014333664.1, from coordinate 1,355,082 downwards.
AAAAATGGCCCTTTTCAGGGCCGCAATTTACTTACAACGTAATTGGAGCACGTTCGATTCCTAAAATTCTCATTTCCCCTTTAAGATGGTTGAGCATAATATATATATATATATATATATATATTAATATTTATTCATAAAAATAGTTCATTCTTTCTTAGTATCCGTTAGAAATAAATATAGATGGTGAATGTAAGGACGCCATGAAGAAAAAAGAAAAATTTATAATTATTTTTATACGGAGATAGAAATCCATGTACTATCAAGAATAACCATGGAGAATGTTAATATTTTTTCTGCTTAAATGATTTTATTCAAATAAGGAAAAGTACCACCATGTTCATATTATACACGAAGCGTCGTTTCTTAGTTGCAAGCCGTATATTTCACGTGTCGGCCATATTGTTAGTTCGCAACTTAGTTCACGAGTTTCATGCGAGATGGCGCCAAATACACTATTCTAAAGCACCAGAAAGTATGTCTAGGGAAGATGCTAAACCTTACTCTTATGGAAAATAATAATTTTAATTTATCCTATTTCCAACCCATGTGTTCCAATATACTTCATTTCTGATGAATCGAAGGACGAGAAACGGAAACATCGTGTCTCTAAGGCTGTAATTTTTGAAAAATAAGAAACACGGCTTATTAAAAAAAAATCAATATATCAAAGAAGAAATATTGAATGATCAATAAATATTATGCTCTTGAATAACGCATTTCGATTATAATCATCTACTAATCAGGTAATAATAATCGCCTTTTTGTTGTAATTTCACGTAAATGCCTGAATTCGAAAATCGTTTATAGCGCAATATCGATGGGAAACCTTGAATGAATAAAAAGTTACGCGAAGCTTGGTCTGGCTTGTTTATCCGATAACCATAAACTTTATATTGGACGCACTCATTCCAACGTTCTTTCGACTATGTTTTTTTCCCACGTTTCCGATCTTTATTTCCCTCATTCGTTTTTTCTCCCATTATTTCTGAATATCGAGGAAATGGAGCTCGATAATTCTTGGTTATCGAAGTTTCCAATAATCCATTTTTAAAAACGCAGCTGTTGATACGTAAAACTTTATTACGGCAAACGTTGGTGAATTTCGCGTTCCTTGAAAAAAGTCTAGCGCAAAGAAAAAAAAAAGGAAAAATCCAGCACAGTTAATTAAGGCGGATTCTCATATTGCGAATTTATTAACATTCGTGGCAGTCTGGAAGACTCTTGCGCAAACTGAAAATGTCGGGAGCGTTGCTCATTTTCATCACGAATTTAGTGTCAGTTACAGCCCTGTTTCAGTTTTCTGCTTCTGCATTGTCTTTCTTCCATTTTCTGGTCTTTCATGCTCCACAAACGTATTACCAACGAGGAGACACAGTGCACGCCCGAGCGATTACGCTCGAGCCTGTCTACCAGCTGTGCCGTAAGGCCTATGGAAATCTTGTATCTAATTATCTTCACGGGATTCGTAATTGACCTTCCGCCAAAACCCTCTAGCCGATAACTGGTAGGCACAGTTCCGATAATCCTTTGGCCACAATTACATTAAGGACGATGGCTCTGGCCAATTCGACAGGCAATTCCCTAAAATCAAATTAAACGGAACCCAACTGAACTTTCCAACGTTTCGATATTCACGTAACGTTCGCGATTACGAATTCCACTCCTGGAATTGATTACTAAGTAGCATTCGGAAAGTTTGAAATATTTCAAAAAAAGAAATCAAAGCAAAAATAAATTTTTCAAAAACTAAGTCAAAAAATTATTTTCAAAAATTCGTAAAATGAACCCCCTACCACAGCTATTGTAAAAATTAAAAATTTTTATTTAAAAAAATTCGCCTCGCTACTTTGCCGTTAAATAGAGATTTCTCGGTCAGAACCCAAAACACAAGAATACAGCTTCGTATAAAGCACTGTGGCATTGAATACGAAAGAAAAATCATTAAAATCGAAGGAAAACAAGGCTGCAAAGTAGAATCTTACACTTTGCTTCTTGATTCTTTTCCTTCGTTCACCAAGCCTTCACTATAAGGAAGTTCTTTGATTTATTTTGGCTATTTATATACATACATACAGTTAAAAATGTGGTAAAAAAAAGCTAACAAAACAATAACGATAATTTTTTGAAAATTTCAAAACCACGTAAAATCTGAACCGCTTTAGCGATCTTGTCGAAATTCAGTACCAAACAACATTGAACGTATCTTCGGTTACGAAGATCTATTTAGCTAAATCGTCGAACCTTCACGAAAGTTAGAGCGACCACGCCCTTTTTTCAAAAAATGTTAAATTACATAAAATCTGAATCTCAAATTTCAGTCCGATCGTTCTAACGGTTACTAAATAAGAGGCAATTGAATTTTCGAAGCCCTGCACACACACATACATATATACATACAGACATTTTTTCTAAACTACTTTTCTTGACGTTTTAGACCATGTTAAGTATTCTAACATGAAAATATCGAAAAAAAAAATTTTCATGAAAACAGCTTCCTCCATGAGGAAGCAAAAAGGGATGAAAAAACAAAGTCCAGAGATACGAAAGACCGGAGGTCAGAGTAAAGTACGTGCTCTTCCATGTCGCACGGTTCAAGACGCAATTCCCGATGGAAGTTTCATGAGGATTCCTTACGTCTTACAAACATACTTACAGAGTCAACTAAAATAATGTCAACCTCGAGGAAGTAATATCCCGTATTCGTTTTCATAGAAGTTCCACGAGGTTCCGCGAAGATTCTTCTCGAGCGTTCGCAACGAGACTGTGCACTACGGAGATGTCAGAGAACAAAGAGGAGCAAAAAAAAGGTAATAATAAAATCAAGAAACTTTCGGGACCCAAGTTTATAGCCGCATCTAACAGAGCCTATGGGATTTTCTCCATTAACATTTCACTGCTTGTTTATCCTTTTTTTTTTTTCACCAGAAAATTCGATGATTTTCACCGGGCCCGACTCGGCGTACCAACCTTATAAATATGAAAGGCCATGCCCGTCTAGCGTAGAAATTCGGGCTGAACGCTACCATCTCTCCCCACCATCCATCCTGGAAGCTTCCAATCTCTAAGCACAGAGATACCCGTAAGCCAGAGAGCTCGTCGGAATTGCATAGTCAGGTTTTTTTTTCCCCCAGTTACGTGAATATTGAATGACTCGTTCTCGTTGAGTTTGAAAAAAAATAAATAAACATTCCTTTCGCACGACTAATGGTGGTAAGACTGAAGAAAAGTTACGTTTTCTAACAATGCTCAACTATCACGTAGCTCCGACGGTCGATGGTTAAAATTCAGAGAAATTTCTCAAAAAATCATTTCGACGCGATACAAAGACATTTTAGCATTAGAAAATTTACATGTTTGACAGTAACACTTTTTTTTTTCAGTACTTGACTGTTACTGGCAATTCTTAAGATTCACTGAATATTTAACATCTACTGACGGATATCAATTTTGCTAATAATCATACCACGTGGCATTTAAATACGTTCCAGAAGGAACATTTTTTTTTTACTTAAAACGATGACTTTTTCATACATAATTTTATTACTGTATCTATATTCGAGTAATATACACATTTAGAACTGGCTCAATTGTTATCCAGAGTGGGCGGCTCGCGATAACATATCTATAGAGCGATACTACCAATTACGCATGTAACTATTCTCGACCGTGTATACGTGGGTATATATGTATATATATACACGCGGATAGATAAAGTGCAATATTGCGGATAGCATAGACCCGCGAATCGCCCACCGCAGCACGTATTCCGCTAACGATCCATAATCGCTCGACTAGTATCCTACCAAATTCGAAGGACAGCACGGAATCCGGTAAATAAAATAAAAGATAACATACCCAGGCAATCGGACTGATCCAGATTCCACTTCTATCCGAATCTCATTCCCTCGCTCTCCTGCAGCTTCTCTTTTCTCTCGTCAACCTTCCATTTCTGCTTACTCCTGCACTCGCTGCTGAAAACTAATGAAAAACGGATTTTTCTTGTAAAAGGGTAGAAATTCCTTAGAATTTTTCAGATAATTTTTTTTTCGTATCTTCAATTACACGGGATCCCGATTATATGGATGTTAGACGGTAGAAATTGACTTGCGTAATTCGGCCATGTTAATCGAGAGACTCGGTCGAGTCTGGCGCCAAGTATAGGCAACCGGCGATACAGCGAAGCCGACGAAGCAAATCATGTAGCTGAGCGTCATTAATGGCGTCTTGCTTGTGGACGCAGTCCACAAATAATCCTGTCCATTCTCCTCTCATACGGCTTTGAAAAGCTGGACACTATTAATGACGCTCATCTGCATTCGAGATTAGATTTTCTTTTAAAATTTATATATTTTTATGTATCTGTAACGATACAGATTTGAGTGCTTGGAATTTCTTTAATGTAATCCCGTTGAGAAAAAAAATTTGTTATATCCCCCCCAAAAGACGCTTACGTGTAAAAAGCTATGCCAAGTAGAGGAGCGCTGTGGATTCCTTGAATAAAATGCATTGAAATTACATAGGCTGGACATGCCCGTGTAATCTATGCCGCGTGGTTTTGATATGTAGAATGTTATTAAGTACGTAAGGGTAAATGATACTCGGTTGGCTACCAGTGAATTCACCTGATGGTCAGAAAGCCAAATGAGCCTACAGCATTGGAATGAAATTCCCTGAATGTTTCTTCTCCTGAAATAAGTTAGTTAGATTAATTAATTATTAAATGATCATTAAATCGTAATTGGGTATGAGAAGCAGTAGTAACGTAAAGGAGTAGCGAAGACGTTATAGGAAATTTTGAAAATACAATTAAAATGATGGGCCAGTGCTAGATCATATAATAGGTAAATAGGTAGGAACTTATGTACTCGGAATTAATAATATGATTTCGATACTTTTTCTTACAAGAATTCACAGCACTTCTGTATTTGGCATAGTTTTTACACGTGAGCTTTTTTTGGGGGGTTATCCTATTAAGGATGGGCTTTATTTTGTGTATATATATGTGTATGTGTATATGGAGGATATGATAGAGCTGTATGATAATCCTATACAGAGAACTGAAGCCAGGTTAATCCTATGAATGCGCAGCAACGCTTCGATAATAGAATTACAGAATTACTGGATAGGTGCTTTAGCGGGGTTGCAGTTCGCTAGGCGCAGAAGTAATTGTTTTAAACGCTGTACTTAGTGGAATTATGTATAGGGTTACGGCATAACTGTCGTTGGTTGGTCTGTGTACCGTGTTCATGTAATAAATTCTACGTATCCTCGTTATATGACGGAAGCGTGGGGTTATTAATTTTTTTCTTTTTAATATTCTTATTTATTAGATTCTTATTTCATTTTGCTTATCTGACTAGCTGACATCGTAGTTGGTAGTTTCAACAGTGGCCGCTAGATGGCACATTCAAGTTCAAAGGATTCTACTGGTGCGCTGTAGTCAGTCTCGCTAAATATGTAGCTACAAATGGCTGTTATTCGTATACAAGAGTTAATATATCTATATCGGGTTTTCGAAGAATTACCACAGTACGTACAGAAGTTATCTATGTCTTTCGTGTAGTTACGCCAGTTCGTAAAGTTCGTTCGGCTTGTAACACTCGGCAAGTTCTGCAATCCCATTGCAGCTGTAGGAGCGTCGCTGCTATGCAGCGATATGATTTGATTTCGTGTAGCTAACAAAAGTTTGCCGAGTGGCAGTGCATTCCGGGCGAATCTCAAGGACTGAAGGATCTACACCAGTCTGATTGGAATTATCGTGTATCGTGCATCCCTGCTGTATCGTTCGAGCTGTTTTCTTTATTTTTTGGTCTGTGGTTCTTTTTAACTTTACATACTTTCTTTTTTTCTACCTTGTTACACCTGACGGATCCAACGGCGCTTGTCTTTGGGGAATCAAATTCGTTCTCTGCTTCCTGAATATTTATAACCTATATATTCTACGCGCGATGCACGGCTCGGCGCAGCTTCCAATATACCGACAGAGGGCAAGAGGAAAGGAGACGGTAAGAAGAATGAAAAAGAAGGAACTAACGAGTGAGACTCGAGCTCGCTCCGTTTTGCGATTATCGAACGACTCTTGAAATTTTATTAATCCGATAGGATTCTCTACGGCAGCCGAGCGAAATCTATTTCACGATTTAATTATCGCGCGCTTCCAGACCTCTTGGTTCGTGTCGATTGCACGTGCCGCAGGGACGATGTGCCTATATAGAAGGAAAGGTGGAAAATAGATCACAAAAAAAAGCAGAGTATCGTAGGGGCATGACGTATTCCATAAATTCTCATGGACGAGACTTTTCGCAGAGTTCATTTTCATTGAATTATAGTCTAACTATTTATATCGTGGTATTTAATTGACTAAAATTTCAAAGGGTTCGGTACACCTGGACGAAGTAGTACGAGTTTAACCGGCGCGTTATATAAATGCAAATTATTACTATGATCTTAATTGATTGTAAGGTAAGGTTAGGTTGGACGAAGTTAAAGGGAAATATATCCTAGGCTCTGGGAGTTGCGCTCTCTTTAAACTATCGCTACCTCTGCCGAACTATTGTTTTGGTTTTAACAATTTTTTTGAAAACTTTTTCATTTTTTGATGTCTATCAAGAAACTTTACTCGTGAGCGTTTCAGTCGTCGCGTCGTAGATGATGTAAAACATTGTCACAGAGGGTAGAACAAACGTACGAATTTCCGTTTCACTCCAGGTGGCGACAGTGTCGCGCGAGGGTTACAAAAACTTCTTACATTTGGCTGACAGAGAGACGACGTCGCGTAGCCAGAAAATGCCCTTGCGTGCCATTACGGTGCGACCTCGACGTTTTAATTTCAAACCCCGTTGATGTGGGTAGGATAGCTGTAGTTAGGTAGAAGGTAGTACGTAGGCTCCGGTAAATGGGTGGGTATGTAGGCAGACACGTGTGTATTTACGCTCTCGATTATGGTACACACGGGACCATAACGCTCACGGGGAAAAATCTTTATGAAAATGTGGAGTAATTTTTTGTTATTTTTTTATCTCATGATCATATTTTTGCCCCCTTTACTCGTGGCAACACCGTATAAAATTTCGGACGTTAAATAAATATTCTTGCGCCCCAGGGTGTCGTAATGACGCAAGACATTAGTAAAAGTTTCATCGAGACGTCATCAACAATATCGTAACTCAACAACAGGTTGCCTCGACTTTTGCAAGTTGTACGAGAGACGTAGATTTACATGCGCGCGAGGAAACCTTTATTTATCTGTGAGGAGGCTCAGCCATCTATCGGATTCGTCGGGAACTACTCGACCATTTTAATTTCCATTTAACCCAACTGTCGTTCTTTGGTATTTCGACCTGCGTTTCTGTCAAATTATAAGTTTTTATTGTAATTTCATAATAGCATCGTTGGCAATTCCCCCTTGGGACGCCTGGTGTCGATGACATCACGCTCTTCGAACTTCTCGTCACTGTTATTAGGGCAAGTATCAGTAACGTAATTTCCAGCGCTCCAAAGGGCGCTACTGATAGTCGGAATTCTCGTTCGAATGCAAATTCAAACTCCACCGGGCTATTTCGGGAATTGCACAGGACGTGACTAACTCGTACACTTCACATATGTTGATGCATATATACACCGCATGTAACTGCATACCGTTGGCTCTGGACTCATTACTCTTTCCGTCATCTATATTACATCCTATTAGAGATACGAATATATCTATTTGCATTTCGATATGCTGTATCTACATTAGCAAAAACCTATAATCGATTCTCATCAAGCGATCAGATAGCGTTAATACATTGAACGACCAGTTATTAATTTTAATTATAAAAATTAACGAAAACTAAAAGACTCGTTTTCCACTGATATTACACAAGCACGCAGATGTCTCTGAGAAATGTTTGAATCCCCTAATAAAAGTGTCCCTGCAGATATATATATATATAATCACTAGAAAATTAGGTTAACGTGATAAGCGTGGTTTGGCATGATTAAGCTACGGACTAAAACCCTTCCTGGGCTCTGGCGGAAGTTGTTGGATCTTGGTGCTGAAAGCTGTGATGTGGTCTTTCGAGGTAGGATGTGGGGCTACAGGAGAACGGGTGGCATCTGCCAGAAGCCGTTCCGTAATCAAAGCTTCCACCAGGGTATTGACGGCTCTCAAAGTGGGTGCCAGCCACCGCCTAGAGAGAAGAGAAGCTTCGACCTGACCAGAGTCGGGACTTCGTGGAAGCTTCGCATAACTTAATCTTGGCCAACCGTCCTTGAATTTGTCCCGGGCTTCGCGTAGCTCTCACGTTAAAGAATAAAGAAGGCACCGTGTATAGCTGCCAAGCAGCACCATCTACCGGAAGCTTTCAAGCCCCGATGAAAGCGTATAAGGAACGTTGGCTGATTCGGTTCGACGCGTATCCACCGCGGCGCCGTGCGACGTCACAGGAGTATGAAACGCATTAGACATATATATACATATATAGTCCGTATTTCTAATTACAGGTATATCACTAATTATTTCTGTATCTCGTATTTAGCTGATAACAGATAGTTAACTGCTGTCGGGATCCAAGCCTCAGTCGAATGACTTACGGAGAAACGTGGCGTATTAGATTTACGCGGGAAATTTGAAATTTGAAATATCAATACGTCGTATCGACGTTCTTAATCGCTATGAGACAAATAAGAAATTTCATATATTTTGTTATTTCGATATGACGTACAAAACAAAAAGAAAGTATAATTAAATGAAAGTCCCCCGAGTGTATTTACGGGTCTCGGAGAAAATTCAGGATGTACGACTGTGTACGGAGTTTAATCCTAAATTCAACCTGACTGTACCTCTCCCGTACGTATCGTGTATTTGGATTATCAAAAGCTGCATCCCATGTATCTCAGGTACAAAGCGTACAGGAGTATCGACATATTGGGTAGGATAGGGGATACCAACTAAGAATAAGAAGAATTGCCAAAGTAAATTCGCGAGGGAAATTCATGATATCGAAACTGGCACGGGAGGGCGCCGTAAGGTTCGGTATTACGTAACGCCCTGGTGTACTCAACTAGCTAGAGCGCCAACTCCGATCCTTATTTATTCATCCGCTTAAGAATTACGCCTCTGCCCCGCACTACGCGAATACTCTCGCATCTCAGATTGTCACAGTTTCGCTGTACTATACTTGACGTAATGTACTTCCTGCACGGTCTGTACACCGAAAGGTAGCTAAGGGCGCTGGTAACTCGCAACTTCTATTTAGCCTAACCTGCTCTATCCCAATCTTTACTTTTGTCCTAACCTAAACTAACCTGACTTAAATTTTCGCGAAACGTTCACACCTATAATGCAGTTAGATGCTTTGTGCCGGATCGCGATGGATCTTATCGTTGCCTTGAGAAACGTAATTATGTTTCTCACTTGTGCGCGATTATAAACAATTTTGTAATCTGCCGATATACGCTGTGACGCTTTTCTCTCCTTTCTGTTTCACGCTTCGACTACGTGTATAAACAGAGCCAAAGATAAGATAAAGTATACGTATTTTTAGTGATATTTTTTAATTACTTTCTTTCGCTCGCCACTTGTTCAGTCAAATGGTAGAAGGTCGGTATGGCGAACGGTCGATGGATTTGTCTTGATTAGCTGACGTTTTCCAAGGTAATAGCTTTATTTAGGTATAGGCACGAGGGTGTATAAGAAATTAATGGAAACTGGCAGTGCGCTCTCGTTTCTTTTCGATTCCGTAGCGGAAATAAGTGCGCGTGTTGGTAGCCCTGGCTATATATGAAAACTCGTAAATACGTCCCGTAAAAAGGGCTCAGGTCGTGAGAAGAACTGTACGTTTAGATGAAAATAAAATGGAGCTTGCTATTGGATTTTTTTTCAAGCTTTTAATATGTACACGTAAACAAAGTTAATTTTAGCCAGTGATAATCCAAGCATTGTAATTCGACTTTCTTTTTTTACACTGTACGTCGAGCTTTTTAATATTTTATCGAACGAGCGAAATTTTTTATTTGCGCGATTTGTACTTTCCAAGCAAAATGGTTAAGATATTTAGCGACGTATGGATACATTGCGTACGATAGATTTTAGCCTTTCTTAATATTCGATCAATTTAATCAGTCGCGTTCGATTAATTCGCTAATCGATTCTTCCTTTCATCAGCTTCGAATTTGTACACCCGGTACATCGGTAAATACGGTTTTACTTCTCCGTCGCTGTCTCCCTCGTCCCCGGTCGGATCATCCGCATCAGGCTTCGAGGATCGATATACACGACTCCTCTCGTAAGTCAAACGACCTGAGAAATTAATCGTAATTAATGACTTCCGGTATAAGGACCAGGTAAAATAATATAAAAACTTCACGCGACATCCGACCGTCGTCCTTACCATCAAATTTCACAGTTTCAGCTTGATTAGAGTCGATCGTTGAATTTTCAAAATTCTCACTACCAGCTGCCATTGGTTCCTCGGACTCTATTGGATTCTGATAATGATCCAATGGTACAGTACCGATTACTATGTCAGTTCGAAATTTCAGATTCTTTTGCAACAGCCTATAGTACCATTCACTGATATCGACACAGGCCTCTACTTTGAGCGTGTAACGGACATCAATGATACTGCAGTGAATCATCCCCGTAGGTGATATGGCAGGAACGTCTATTGGAATTGCATAAGTCTCAATTCCAGGATCAATCGGCTGTATTATCTCAACGATGATCTCCTTATGCTTGCGAGTCTTCTCAGTCGCGTGATAACTGACGACCTACCGGTGATCAACAGTTAAGTCCCTATGACCTTCATACAAATTTGGACGCCATATTGTCTTCGAGACGTCACTTTTGGGTATAAATGATAAAAAAAAATTTTTGATTATACCTTTTTCAAAACTGTCCGCATCTTCTTGACTCCCACCTGGGACGTGTTTTTTACTGCTACGTCCACCGGGATGACCTGACCAGGTACGTAACCACGCACGGGAAGAGATACAGACATGTTCAAAGGTTCCGTCTGACCCATAAATGTCTTTGAACAGGTTTCTCGAAGTGGCAGCTAAAATGGACAGAGGACTGGATGTAAATGCATTACACCGATACGGATTCAGCACTTACCGGAGCCACTGGGTCGCGATTCAGATTCAATATGGATGCGACTGTGAACGGTAGGATATTCGTTGACAACCTGAGAATGGTCGTTACATCCAACATGGCACGGATGGAATAACGAACTCTACCATACCGACCCTCGAAGCTGCATGGTATGTCTTCAGGTAGTATAAATTGAAAGCTGTACGTCCCGGAAGCAATGTTAGTTTTGTTGGATCCGTCTGCGTTGAAAATAAATGAATACTTGTGAATTCCGTGATACGAAATAACTAAGCGGTATATCGATACGTTATTTTAATATTTGGACACGTGTAGCGACACTCACCCCCTACGAGATACGTTTCTTCGTGAAAATAATTTTCCTCCGCCCTGAACTTCCGGCGGATACCAGCCGACCGATCCGTAAAGTACACCTGAGACTCGCCCTTGTACTTCAGTCTGAGACCTGATTTCAAGGAGAAGACTCTCATTAGGAATGATTCTAGTAACGAGGCTGTCGTTTAATTTGCGAACACACGGTAGATGTGGTTGGGGTCGATATTACGTTTGGCACGTGTTGGATTCGGCTCGACGAGTACTATTTTTTTTTTAATTGCCACCCCCTTGTTCTTACTACCGTAAACAAAATTATTGATGACCAACAGCAATTAACGTGAAATTGATTCGAACAGTTTTGTAGCTGCAGAGGTAGACTGTTCGTGTATCTTTAAAATCAATATGTTTCTTTGGGGATTTAAAAAAAGAATTTGTATGCACTTTTGTGATACTTCAAGACTCGGTATACGGGGTGGTGGCGAAGTAGCGATTTAGACTTGGGGTGTACACGGAGGGTTTGGAAATTCGCTTGCGACCCAAGAGCGAATTGGTTCGGTTGTTTCTGTTCCTAAAGCAGAGGAACCAGGTCGTGGCTAACCTATGGCGCCGATCGGAGACTTCAGTGTCAGGTAGACTTTTCCGGTGACTGGTTGTCCGCCATAGTAAACAGCTTGCGGATCGTCCAGTAAGATATCAAGGCGTTCGACCCCTATGCTGGAAAAGAATTGGAGCGAAAAGAAAATTTTATTTAAAATTTCAAAACTTTGTAAATTTACATAAGAAAATTTTTTTTCTAAATACCTCTCAGAAACTGCTGAATCTGCGGGGGCGTCTTTTCCGTCTGGTTTTGTATCCTTTCCTTGTTCCATTGTTCTTATAGGATCACTGATTTCCAGAATTTCGCTCGTGTCCACTGATAATCACACTGTCAAATTGGCACGAGGATTGGCGCTACGTGGTTGGCTGCAATTCGCAGATGTCGCGTTACACAAAATAGTATATACTGTTTGTACTGCATGCAAGTGGTGTACCGCAGTGATTATTGGCGTTTCGGGATTCTCTGACTGGTTTACGTGAGCGGAACCGTAGCGGACGGTTTGTTGTCAAGATTCCAAAAAATTTGGACGAACAAAAGTTGGCGAGTACGCATGCGTCGGTACGTTCGCCAATATCGCGGCGACGTTCTGTCGCCTCGCGGATAACAACCCGCCGCGTGACGTCACGGTCAGCCCTTATAAATTAAATTGATTAAAAAATTTACCCTTTTCTCACGATGCGCACCACTTTTATTAGACATGTCAAATTCCAAAAGAAAAGTATAAAGTTGAAAAAAATTTCAAAAATTTTTTAACCCGCCAACGTATCTAACGAGCATTCGTTGCCCACACTGTATGTATGGGTCATTGGTTACGGTACGTCTGTAGTAAGACTTGATCCCGGTTAAAATTTCTCTACCGATTCTTTTTCTATCCGCATTTTCACTTACGTCACAAGCTTTCGTTACGTCACAATCTTATCGCAGTTTTTCCTCGTCTCGTTCAACAAACACAGAAAAGTAACGAAAGCGTATTTTGCGCTTGGAAGTTTTTCTCCTTTCCTTTCCCCGTCTTACCTACGTAATACGCGGTACGACGCTGGCACGTTCGAGAGATCGGGTAATCTCGCATGGGGTTTTGCGTCATAAGGCGAGCAAAGTGCCACCATAAATCGAGCGTTGTCGCGCGTTATCCGTTACCCACGAGACGGGAGGGACAGAAGGATATAGATAATATCGACACGCTGTATTTTTGTATTAACTATAGAGTGGAAGGGGCGAGGGAGTTTGGAAAAAAATTTTTAATTAAAAAAAATAACATTTTACCAGGATAAATTTAATTGACAATTATTATTTTGCAAAAAATTATTAACCCTTTTTTTTGCATAAGACTCTGTATGGTATATATGCAGGTTTCATTGAGTGCCAAGTTAATGCGAAAAGTTCGTAAATGAATATATCTGACTAGATTTACATATTACGGGTTACGAATGACGTACATTTGTGGAATTCAGCAAGAAGCGATAGACTCGATGAAGCAGCATGCATGCACTGTGTTTACGTATATAATAATTTTAGTTTAGTTATTATTTCTATAATTTCCACAGTTCATGCGAAAAGTTTGCACATGAATGAAATTCTGTATGTTACGTAATGCTTTATGTATATACATATGTGGAAGGACTGAATGAGGGTTGACGTATTAAATTCGCGTGGAGTGCGTATATATATGGCTGTAGGGTGCTAAGCAGATATAGCTAAAAGTTAATTACGCTTCTAGTAGCCAGAGGGAATTGCACTAATCCAGCTAATTTCTGTTAGGATGAATACGGAATTGGCTTTTTGACGTATAACATGAATGATATAGTAATCCGTTGTGGATTAATAAATGTTTTATGTAGAAAGTGAAATTTTTTTTTTTTAAATTAATCAAAACCTTTTGGTGTGGTCGCTAAGGATTTTAAATCAAGCAATTTTTTTAGTATACATATATATATATGATTTACCATGAAGTTCTGGCGTTACCTAGATATTAATTATCAGCTGATAAGACCCTTGAACGTATCCGCTGATAAGACGAGTCTCCTGCTGGCGTGCACAAATATAATTGGGTATTATTAATTAAGACAGGATCACGGGTGCCAACTAATTGCCGGCCGTAAGAGGTTAGGAACCCCAGCGCATTATATTCAGGCATAGATACGAAAGCGCTACTGGTATAGATACGGTTCGAAGGAACGAAATTCCTTGATCAGGATGAAATCTTTGATAAGGCGGATAATGCGATAAGGGAGATAAAGAACCTTAAGTCTGAAGGATGCGCGGTTATCCAAAAAGGTTACGAAACGAATGGAATTTGCGTAATTGCAATAGGTAAATTTCCCTGAAATTCTAAAATGTTCCTGAGCTCGTTCACCGAAATGTAACGGATTTGAAATTCGTCGAAAATACTTTTTGATAGCAAAGGCTTAATTGACTTTGATAACGCATTCCGTTTGCGTATAAAAAATCTAGCCAAATAAAACAGGGTATGGTTGGTAAAAACATAAGGCGACTAAAATCCAAATGAATAATTGGACGACATCCTGAGTAACTTGGCGTAGATCCTTAAAGGTCCTTTCACACAAAATATTCATAACACAGAAAACAAGTCTTTATTTTACGCATTTATAAACACGTGCTGATTGGTCTGTAACTTATGTTACGATTATGAATTCGGTGTGGAAGACCCTTAATACTATGCGGTATAAAGAGTCTGATGTTACACGGTAAACAGTGATAAATGACAGAAGTTCACTGCGCGCCATCTACTTCCTGTCTAGTATTGTGAAGTAAACCATATTAGATATAGTATCACATCGTGTAACATGTTCGTGAATAAAATTTTATTTTACGGGGGTCATCACCTTACCAGCTATAAGGTCTAAGAGTCCCCTGTATATATTACCACCTAGTGATACTATAATATCGCGTATACGTGGTTCTTAAGATATGAGAATTTCTATCGTATAACGCGATTCCATTTCTCTCTTGTTCTTTCTTTATACGTTCTTACTCCGCTTGTTTACTTATTTATTTATTTACTTTACTCACGGTACACGGAACATTTCTCGGGATGCAGAAGCAAGTGCACTCGGGGACGCGACTGATTTATTACTGCACCCCAAGAGGTCCACCGAGCCGGGTTGAATGTGGGGGCTGGCTGCTACAACGAAAACAACAAATACCCGCCAAGTAATAATAGTTTCTTGTAGTTCCGCGACAGTGGACACTGGGGAAAAGGTAATCCCGACGTTCCCATAAATTTCAATGGTAACGATTATCATGGTTCTTATTACTTTTATCCAGGAGGACGAAGTGAGGCGAATAAAAAAAAAAAAAAACAGAAAACCGTACCCCAAAGCAGAAAGGTATATAAAATAAATTTTTGTTGTACACACGTACAATTATTATATTTCTAAAAATGGCCTTTTTTTACATATATGACTAGGCAAGTGCAAAATAACGCTTACGTATGGCGAATTTTTGAATTTACTATTAAAGGTCGAAGTAGTTGGAAAACATCTTTAGAGAAACCCCAATAAAAAATTGTAGCATTTCACATTTCCTATTTTGTCTTTGCCAATGTTGTACCGCCTAACGCCAATGGGGTTTCTATTGATCGATTAAAAAAAAAATCCATTTATATATATATAGGCATATGTATGTGCGTATACGTGTATTCGATGATATACATATCGATAATACCTATCTGTAGAATCGCCATTGCGTATACGCGTTATACGTA
Organism: Cephus cinctus; assembly: GCF_000341935.2. NCBI lineage: Eukaryota > Metazoa > Arthropoda > Insecta > Hymenoptera > Cephidae > Cephus > Cephus cinctus. The sequence continues at coordinate 1,339,350 of NW_014333664.1, read as the reverse complement.
GCCATGTGCGTAATCGCCGGATCGAATCCACTGCGAAACTGGAGGGTTCGCAATTTATGGATAGGTCGAGTTATTTGCGACCTCGGTATTCGCAAATCAGTTGGCGATGCTGTCAGCGTCCTTGCCCCCTTCGCCACAGGCAAGCAGCATTGGCGCGGAGACGTAATTTTTACTTCGTCGCGATTCGCGACAAATCGATTCGTACGGCAATCAATTGATTTACCATCGATCACTAGGTGCCTCAATTTCGTCGTTATGAACTCTGAAGGATTGAACAGAAAAATATTGAAATCGATATACGCGAGCAAGCGATTAACACGTGCGGAACGGAAAGTTCTTATCATCGATAAGGTAGATTGGAACCGGAAGTTGACTAGGGAGCAAGAAACGAACGAGGAAGAGGATCCACTCTAGATTTATGCTTTCTTCGTAATCAGGAGATTCCATGTCTCCACCTTTTCGAAATTCGGCAAAAATTATCCCGATAATCGCGATTTTCTATCGGTTCGATGAAGATGCTGCGGATGATCTCGCCGAAAATCCGGAACCGGTAGAGACAATGGGGTACAACGGCGTCCGGTAGTAAATCCCTTCAGCATTGTCCATAACGTGGAATACGCAGTCTAATGGCTGCTGATACTAGCTGAATGCATGCATAAGCTCCTTAGTAACGGATAATCTCTACAGGGTGGAACGAAAGAATAAATGAAAATTGAATTTCAATTTCAATTATGAAAATATAATTGTTCCAACGAAATAATTAAATTTATCTAATTATTACGCACCCACTATAAAGGTACCATGGACCAAAATATTTTTAGACTCGCGTTTGGTTAATTCACTGACACCGAGAGCGACGAAGAAATTCGTATCCTATAATGTCCTTACTCAATTTAGGTCACGCCAGGTTAATCATAGCAGAGCTTAATTTTATCGGGCACCCGGTATATTATTGCACACGCGGTGTGCCGCCGATATCGCGACATGACGATTAGGGCCTATTGTCTATGCGTAATGGCTGCGCGTTGACATAATTAATAATACATCTTCTATTCCGTTACGCATTCACGTAATGTCTATATACCGTCTACGTTGTATATGCAGCTATATATATATGTATATATATATATGTATATATATATATATATATATATATACATATATCGATCTACGTTATCAGCTGCACCGGATGATTAGCCCGAGGATTGTTTACCAGAACTTGTTCGATTAGCGTCCGGTTGATCAAAAAAAAAATCTGTATTGACGACGAACGTAAAATTAAGCCTAGATAATAAATTAATTTTAAGATAAGATAAATAAAAAAAATGTTTCATTTTAGTCTCAACAATATTCCAATCTTAAAATGCTATTACGAGATATATGAATTAGATACGTTTTACATTATCCTGACAAACGACTCTTGAACAGGTTCAGTTAAGCATTCAGGTTCTGTAATAATTCATTGCAATTTAGAATCTAGCGGATCTAACTGTCGGATTATTTGTTATAAGCCGAATGAATATGACACAACGTACCCAAACAGGATGATCGTATAAACAAGAGTAATAGGAAATGTTAGACAGTCATAAACCGCACGATAGAGTAAACTAATGGTTTAATTGACCCAAATTAGAAGAGGAGAGTCAGTGAGAAATTTGGATTCATCAAAATAATTTATAGAATCGCATCATCGTGATCGCTATTGAAATGGAAACCTTTCTTAGAACTATTACCGATTTTTAAGGAGAATTACTATGTACAGGATATACGAAATCAGAGGGGTTACATAATTGTACCTGGTAATCAGGTTAGTTGGAGTAACAAGGATAAAAAAATATAATAAAAATTGTGACTGCAGCTAAGAGAATGTCAAAAACGTATTTTTCGACATATTTTTTAATTTCAATATTTTTTTTATATCTATTTTTTTTCTCACTACGTTGATTGACGTAAAATTTTATTGGTCGTTCAAGTTGATATCTAATTATCACTGTACCAATGGTTCAAGAGAATCGCTAACGAACCAGCCAATAGTTACAGTTCGTTAGAGAATCAACGAGCAAATAATTATCATGCACAGTCGATCTTGATATTGCATTCCTGTTGCAGTATAAAATTGTCAGTTTAACCATCAAACTCGTTCACCAGTTTCCATCGCGAAACCGCTAGACTGAAAATTTTGCTAAAAGGCACTGGAAATGGACGTGTGTATTTAAAGGGTATCGACCCTTCAAAATGAGCCAACGAGCGTCCACGTTATTTTTCACGTGCCGTCGGGTATCTTTATTTAACCTTTTGCCCATACGGAAAATCAATATCGATAATAGAGCAGAAAAGAAATTTTTAATATTCGTTATTCACTGCAAGTGTTATGGACAATTAGCATTGGAATTGTCGTATTGCAAACTGAGATACCGGTCGACCCTATTGGCATGGGTGAAATATTAGCTCGGATGAAAGTAGTGGCTTTGTTAATATTAAAAAAATATGTTATAAAAGTGTCATAGAGATTTTTGAGCGTGACTGTAATGCGTATACAATGTATTTTGGGTTTAAAAATAAAAGAAAATTATGGTTAATAGTGGTTTATTAAATTATAAGATAATAAATAATAGAGAGCCGAGAATACACATACAGGAATATCTTTTTCTTGATCAAATGCGAAATTATAAAAATATATTTCGTAACTCTATTTATCCTCTATCCACGAATGACGTTTAATCGAAAATCCAATGAATGTTTTACTCGAAGCTTTCAGTCGGCAAGTGTCGACGTTCGTACGCTCAGGATTTGTCAAGGCGCCGCCTGTCGCCGTCGGGCTGAGAAGCTCGGAGGGCGTCGCTAGCTAGCATTAAAGTGAACTTTGAAACCGAATGTTTGGAAACTCTCTTGACTAAATCATCGGATTTAATGAAAATTTGAGCCGACGTGTGTATGTTGCGCAGAGCGTAAGCTCGTGAGAATTAATTCGCTCCTACGCGAGTATTCGCGTGGGTCCGCCAAAATCATTTGACAAGTAAATCAAGAGGATCTTCCAGGAACGTATGAGAATAAATGAAAATTTGAATCAGCCGTAGAAATGTGTAAACTTTCAAATGGGCGACCCACGCGCTTAATTACGGAACAACGTTTCAAGAACAATTTTCTTTGATTGCTATTACAAATTAGGGTTCTTGTACTTTGGATAAATCGAGTGGCGCTGCCGTCGCTCGAAATGCATAAGTTATATGAATTTTCGTGGTATATCCGAGAACTAAATGTAATAAGTTTCCCATCGTTCCGGACGAAAGTCGATAGTCTAAGTTAGCATATGTTTTACATAGTTTTTTCATTGAAATACGTAAAATTAATTGTCCTACTCCTACGCAAAGAACATAGGGACCTTTGAGCGCAGCCGTAAAAGCAACAGATGGAACGAATAAATCTTTCATTAAGGATTTTCTATAAAAGCCCATGTTACGTAATCGCCAAGTTCGTTCTTTGATATATATATAAATATATTATCACCTTTGTTTTCGTAATATTTCTAATGCTTAAATCTCATGCATCGTGCAACGGTTACATTAAATATAATTAAAATTAATTAGATAAATAAATAAAAAATGTAGATCAGTGCCCTTCTTTTCATTATCAACAAGGCGTTGTAAGTACTGTTTTGTAAATATAATAGTATAAATGTCGTATGAAAATATACTTCTCGCTACCTATTTCATACATTTTAATTCATTATAGGAAACATTATTTTCGTTATTTCTATTTATCTAATTCTATATCCTATTCCTTATCGTTTCTACCGAAACACATCTTCATACATCTTAACCTGACGTATCTCTGACGTACATACATGTAAGACAGTCTTTTTCGATAAAAAAATCATATATTAAAACGCATTTCTGCAGATGTAGCATCTAGTATCTATAAAAAAAGAGAAATAGCGAAGATACAAAAAAACAATGGAAAACGAAATAAAAATATGATTTAAGGTCGTTTACAATCTATCAAAGTCAATCGACCCAAGAAAGTCCCGATGGATCTCAGTAGCCAGCGGCCAGTTAACGTTATCATCAATTTTTAAAAAAATATTCTCCTCGAGCTCCACATCCCATCCGCTCAAAGTGAAAGTACCGTCATTCTGATTATTAAACGGTATATTTTCAGCGTTGGACTTGTTCGATTTACGTTTTGAAAATTTCCCGCGCTTCTTAGGCACCCGAATCTTTTTTTCGAAATCGCTTCTCGGCACCTGACCCTTCACCTCCTCTTCTTTCTTAAACACGTTGCCAACCGCGTTGTGATTTTTTAAAACGCCCCGACCACTCTCGCATTCTGGGTTTTCAAAACCAGAATTTAAAAACTTCGTTAAGATAAGCTTCTTCAAGGGCAACATTTGCTCCATGCTCTCTTCGGCTTGCGTCCTGACGCAACCATTTTCAGTCTTCACCTCTTGCCCTTTGCCAAAGTTTTCATCGTTTTTAATATCTGTCCCCAACATACTCGTCTCAGGTTCCATCTTGATCATATCCAACGAATAAATACTCTTTAGATATGATACTTTCGAAGGCATATTCAGAAAATAAATTAACGGCACATCTTCGAATTCCAGTTTACCAATCGGTTTGATCTTATGGTACAATGTTGCGATAGCTTTTTTCTTAATACGTTCGGACATCCTTCTCACGTTGGTCGCCTGAGTTTCGCATTCGGAAGTCGATGGACAATACGCATCGTCCATGGCAGGTAAATCCAATTTGATATCCAAACAAGCGTTTCCCACCATTTTGTATTTCTTCTTCGAGATAGAAGCCCATTTTCTCAAATCGGGATGTACCATCTCGCAGTGCTCATAGAATTCGCCCTTCGTAACGAATATCGTACCTGAATGGAGCACAGAAAAAATAATAATAACAACAACGATAAAAATGGCCGTTTTCTCAGATAACGTCAAAGGATTTCATTGCCGCATAAAAATCACGTTACAATCGAAGATCAAGTATTGTATTGTTCCGGGCGTCCTGTAGTGCCTCGATCTTTATTGATTTTACGAAATACGAAACGCTCCGAGTAAACACGAATAAATAGAGATCCTCTAGTACGTAATTGATACGCCTGTATACGATATAAACACGCTGCTGCTTTCTTCATGGCGCGAGCCCGATAAACACAGTATTGCCAATGGCAGTCACTGATCGTGAGTATAGTATAATAGTATAGTATATATACGTATACACAGTACGTGTTTAAGTGGCAACAGAGTAACAGCAGTGAGTAGAAATAGTGGGAGGCATGGCTTAGAGTAGTCAAGATGGCGGATTAAGTGATAGAAGCATTGTCAGAGAGTGAGAATGAAATGTAAGAATAGGATCCAGAGAAGGTGTTATAAACAAGAAACAATGCTTTGGCAAATAAGACGAGTCATAACGAGAGTCTCGTTTATTTTTCTCTTGGTAAAACTGTCGGTGCTTCTGCCTTACTCTTTAGAAATATATATATATATATATATATATTTGGTTTAGCGAGTAATATATATACTGTACGTAAAACTGGAGTTTACAGAATTAATTAGAACGCGCTAGTTAGTTGCAGCTTCTAGAGAGAAAATTGTACGAAAAATTCGAAAAATATGGTGGCTCGAGTATTTTCGTTGCTCGAGCAGTTCGCCTCTCGAGAAACTGTCGTGCGTTGTGTGGTTGAAAGTTACGACTTGAGGTACTACCGGGTAAAATGTACTTGAGACAGATCCGAGGATTGAAAGCGGTACCTAGTAAATATTTTTGTACTAGGAACGAAGTGAACGCATAAATTAGGGATGTAAAATTTGCAATTAACGCTAATTACCGCAGCATTCTCGTTGCTTTTTTGCTATTCCATGAATCCTCCCTTCATGACGACGAACGTTGAAATGTCGTCTGCTCTCGTATTTACATTGCGAACACATATACATTGCTCCCGTATGGATCTCGTCCTAATAATAAAAAAAGATAAATAAGAGAATAAACAGAAAAATAAAACAAAAAATCTTGCTACAAACTTGCTAAGCCAACGTCAAAGATCAAGAAAAGAAAAAAAAAAGAAAGGCCTGAATTTCCACAGAAGCAATAATGTTAGGTCAGGTTAGGTTACTCTCACCTGTTGCCTTAAAGAGTATTTTCATGAAAAAAAACTCGCAATTGCGAATTTCTTTATTTCCACGTTTCGCATAGATGTTGGGTCGACGTAGCAACAAGAAATATGTATATCCGCTGAGTTTTCATACGCACAAGTCTTCATACGACACTTGCCACGATGATACTTATGGGAAGGCAACACTTTGATTTTGCCGATCGTCACTGTTTTCACCATGAGAGAGAAATTATATGGAAATAAAAAAAAAGTCACCAAACTACGAAATAATATTGGACATCGTACGGCACTGCACTCGACGAAGTTGATAGCTCGACGTAGTGTTAAGAACTGACGTCCAACGACTAAGAAAACTCCTCCATAAACTATAGGGTACGTTTCTATGAAGGAACAGCAAACAAAAACACTAAAGTATCAACCTTGAATGACCGCTAAGATACACGTGCAGCCCCGACCAACCCTCTCTAATCCACTGCGTTAGACCCACTGGGCCCCACTGTTCACTACCGCCATTGGATTCGGTGACGCCGCGAGATAAACATTGTTAAACCTACCGCCACGTTTTCAAAGAAGCTTAAGCCGAAAGTTGCCGTGATCGATTGTAGTTTCGTGTTTCGATAATTTTTTCTTTTTCTTTTCTATTACAGTGTAAACGTACAATATTCTTTCTTACGAACTTACGGAACGTGAGTGAAAAAGTGTATTGTTATTGTCGACGATCAGTACTACGGTGAGTGTATATTTTAATAATTACGTAATTTTTTTTTCTGTCTTTCCTCATCGTAATGCTAAGTTCCAACCCATAGTCTATTAAAGTAATTATTCCGCATAGCATAAGGACGCTTTTACATGGACAAAATTTTCGATTTGGAGACACCGACGGTCGACTGCTAATCGGCGTTGATTGCAAACTTGCGCAATTGTCCGTTGTATAATGCCTTAATAAGCCCTGCTCTTCTAGTTGCTTTTAGTTCGTCGTAGTATTCTTGAGGCTTCCATATTGAATTGGAAAGTTTTCGCGTTACTGGGAAACAGCGTACAATTTTTTTTATACTCTTTTTTCCGTGTCTCTGTCCCTCTACAGGAGAATTGAGGAACTTAGGACGCTCTTATTGCGTTATATTCGGAGCAGGCCAATAATGGCGGGGATAATTGTCATTGTGCTGCTGGCAAAGTAGAGCGTCGGAAACTCACTGCATTCGAGATACGAATATTTACCGCAAAGTGAATAACAATTTAATATCAAGAAATGATCATTAAAATATCTTTAATCAATTTACCGTATCCTATTCAGATTCTACGACTAATTAATATACAACGAATTGACAGTATACGACTAGAACGAACGTATCGTTATTTTATTTTTAAATCAACGCATTAAATTAATGTAAATGAGTAACATCCCGCATTATATTGATTTAATGGTGCTTTTCCGTGCACGTTACTTAAATAGCAATATCTAGTAATACTTGAATGATCGGTAATGAATTCAGTGTCATTAGGTAACATATCATCAGGATCTAATGGTTAATAAATGATCTTACGCATTGTGTATTTGAAATAAAATTTATGTACATGTCTATCTTGAATATGCTGAACAAATATTATCACGTGTACCGCCAATCTGTTTTTTTTTTTCGTTTGACTTTGTTATAACTTTTGGTTATTGAATATATAGAGTACACGTGTGTATCGGCTCTGAAAGCAATCTGGATTTTTTAATTATATCGTGCGGTAACGCAGTTACCAGCGCCTTTACCTCGTGGTAGCATTTATCAACTAGGTAACGCGAAACGACTGATTTCCCAAGTGAGCGGGTTGCGTCTGCACATACTATAAGTACGTGCTATATGTATATTAACAAATATATACACATGCATGCACATATTATTGGAAATTCATATCATACTTACAATTAGAGGACATACTATGGTATTTAACAATATTGATAGAGAATTATTGTTTTTTAAAATTAATGATTACAAAATGTGATTAGGTCAATTATGTAAAAATTTTATGTTAATATGTGACTAACGATCTTATAAAAGATATTACAAGACCCTGGCGTATGGTATTGAAGATCGTTCACGACGTATCATATTTGATGGATCCTTATGTAACTTTTCAAGGATACTTTCAAAAACAAATTGACGGAACGGAGAAAGGGAGTCCATCCCGAGATTGAGAAATAGGATGAAGGTTGTGTTTGTGATTTCTTTCTTGCGTTGGTATTTTTTTTTGTTTTTTCTTCTCTCCCTCCCACTTGATCTTCCACTTATTCGAGGTCCGAGGAAAAGGGATTGCAATGTTTCCAGATCGTACCTTGTTGTTGTTTTTATTTTTATTTATCGAGGAGGTCTCCGTGGCATCATCCCCTGGGATAGGGTCGATGTAGGAACTCACTTCCACCCTTGTTTCGCTCGATCGTGGATTCCAGGGTAATCGCACGACCCCCGAGATTCGGGGATTTCCCTGGATTCTTGAAATTCCTAGGACCTCCCGCGAATAGCGGGGAAAACCAGGTCTCTTTCTTCTCTTCTCTATAACGCGGAGGATCTCGTACATACAAGATCGTACGGCTGGAAGTTTCGGTATGGCGAAAGAGAAGCAGAGCAGCAGTGGCGACGTTACCTCTCGTGGCGAACGGAAGAATTATTAGAGGTAAAAGTTCCGGTACGTCGGTTCTTTTCGGATAGGCGATTAAAACTTCCCTCGTCGAATTTACAAATTCCTCAGGGGGTGGTAGAGACAGACGTAGAGAGAGAGAGAGAGAGAGAGAGAGAGAGAGAGAGAGAGAGAGAGAGGGCGACCGAGGGAAAGTAAGGAGAGCAATAAAGACTAAGAGAGAGATCAGGAAGATTCCGTTTGAGCGAGAGAAAGAAGCATAAACTCCTGGAGGACATTAGTTCCTCGCAGTGAACTTCGAGCGTTCGAATTAGAATTTAAATCTGCGGTTGGAGCGAGACTCTGCCCTCTTTGGTAATGGCTCAATTTCTTTTATCGCGATTACGTGGCGTTTTAAGTAGCCCGGGACACTCGTCAAACCAGGCGGAACAGTCCTTTTCGTTTGCATGTCGAGAGTAGGTGACTGTGCACGTATAACCTGACTCCTGAACTAAACAAGTTAGTAAAATGACCGATCGTAATAATCGTCCATAATCAGTGGAAGTTACTGTGACAAGTTAACCTTACTTTTTGAGATAATAATTATGTACGTGTATATCTTTCAACAAACTAAAATACATAACCTAAAAGTTTACCTGCGAGAAATAAAATCTGAAGAGCATCAGGAATCTGTTGTCCGATAACGTAGAGGGTGTCACATGCTGACTGGAATTATTTTCATAAACAATTGAGTATCATAGTCATGCTAATTATTTTACAGATCTTCGTATACATTCTGTGGGCTGAGACGAATATGCTTCGGAATAAAGAAAAGCGTGTAATAGGTTGTATGCAGAATTCTACGCGAAATGAGAACCGGGAACGTACGAGAAGCGCGGAGAAAGGAAAAAAAAATATGAAGAAGGTACAAGAGTTGCGAATAACGAGCGATAATCGATTGCGCATGCGTCAATGGCCGCCTTGCTCGGAGCGCGTCGTGCGTCTTCGGTAGTTTCCGCTTCTCTATGTCTCGTGGTGGGGATAGCTACGCGTCCAATGGAAAGGGTAGGGGTTGTCGAGCCGCGTGTCGTTGACAGGAGCGGCAGCCAGCAGGCCGAGTAAATTGCTTGTCGACAGTCAGTCGAAGCCGGCCTCTCGGCGTGGGAGCAGCGTCACTTTTTTTCTCGTGAATTTTTCTTACACAGTTCACGGCGTCGTTCGGACCCCCGCATGCCTGTGAGTCAAACGACGACAAAATTCCGTCGAGGATACGTAAAACTGTATTTGAGAGGACGGCGAGGCTTTCTTTATTCTCAACGCGAAGAGTAAACGATAGTAAAACTCTCGGGCATTAACTTCTCCCGCGTGAGAGGCAGTGATCGCTCTTAGTGCGTGCTCGTTGGAAACGTGTCCTGTGTGTGCCAAACATCTTCGTTTCTCACTGAGAATTTGAGATTTTCTTTCTTCGTTGAAGGAAGATCATCGGCAGTTTATATCTCCTGTCATTTTTCAGCTGCTTGGTACCTTCGCTTGGTATCTTGTCTCAACCTGAATCTCTTGGTGAGTGCTGTTATTATACGTAAGAAAATCTTGTGGAAGAGGATACTGTCGTGTCTTTTCTTTGGAAAACTGTCTGCTTTACTTTCACGTCAGAAATTCTTCTGAGAGGTTAAGAAGCGTGCGAGCGTGACCGATTAGTCGCTGGCTTGTGGTTCTCAACCCTCGTGGTGAAACCAGGATACGTTACTTGTATACGAATATGTTTATCTTTTCCTTATCTTCTGCGGTTCTTTGTACCCTGACAGATAAATTCTCAGGATACGCAGGAACGCAGGATACTGAGTAGAGAGTCGTATATTAATGCAAGGGACGATACAAAGCACAGAGTTATGGATCGATTTAACAGGTTCGCGTGTACATTATTCGTATTTTATCGGTCGAACGATTCTTACTTGCCCGGTCCATGCGTAAATAATTACCATTAGGTGGACCCGATTAGAGTTTCGTTTTACTTCTGCGTAATGTCCGTGGCAGCAAGACTCCTGTTTGGAGCACCGTCGTAATTTTCGGTATTAAGATTGCGATTGTTAGATTAACGGTTTCGCGATAACGACTTTGTTGGTTGAATGTACTAGAAAACTTGTTAGAGGTTATACGTAGCTGTATGACTTAATTGTATATATTTTTTTTAATTTTCAAAGCGACCCGAAAGATCATATTTCATTGAATACGTATTTTTATGGTTAAGGGACGGGTGCTTGCTTTTTTATCGATGTTATTTACTGTTTCTGTATTTAAGGGCTCGTCAGTTAATTTATTTACCAATCGAAGATACCTTACAGCACGGGTTGCGCGCTCGTATAATTTTACAAATCATCCGGCTATTTTCTCAGCGTAATGAAAAGCTCTAATTTTTATTCGAAATCCTAAAAACTCGAAGTTTCTTATTACGAGTTGTTTCACGTCAAACAGGCAAACGAGTAAAATTTATATAATTTCAGGAGCCACATTTCCTTTGATTGAAAAGCGAAGTGCCTTATTCAGTAAAAAATGAGGGCTACCTTATATTTCCTCACGTCTTAAAAGATTAACGTTACCCTGTTCTCGCTTAAGGATTTTATTTTTAATAACGGCAGAAGCTCCAAGGCGAATTTACTCGTTGGTCATGCAATATACAAATATACATATATATTACACCCAGACGCTTAAAAGAGTATAACTAAATCACATCCATTCATGAAACTGATTGAATTCATTGATTACACTAAAAGCATACAGAGTAATTGATCAAATTTTCCTTTTTTTTTTTTTTTTTCTGTCCCCTTGCCATGACACTTTGTACTTTAGTCTGATGGAACGCTTTAGCCTGTAGCGCAGCCGAAGCCATTGTCTTACGATTGAAAATCGATCAATTATAATTTCTCCCCGTAAGGCTTAAGGCTGGACCCAGCGTCGCGACGCGGGTGCGCGTCTATAATTATCCCTTTGGAGGCGTCTCCCATAATAGAGGACGCAGGGCATTTAGACGCGACGGGTCCGTGTGTTTATTCTGGTTTTCGAAAGACCTCTCGCGGTCAGTGGGGTTAGAAAATTTGAGCGAAAGGGTCATAAGCCCAACCGCAGCCATGATGAATATAACAGAGGTCGTGATAGAGTTTGAATAGAAATTCTCGTTTGAGAAACGGCCTTAAGGTTGTTTAAGGTCACAGACTTGTGTTACGCGACAGGATGACGATGACGATTATGTCGGTCGTGTGGATTTTCAACATAAAGTAGGCCTCAAGGCCGATCTATACGATAGCTTCGAATTTCTTTCTCGTCTGCTTCACACTTTACGGTGTGCGCGCGCTTCAATCGCTTTCATGGATACTCCCGTGTCCAATGGATTTTCTATCAATCGTATCGCCCTGCACTCACGCGCTATGCTTTCTAACGAACGTGCTCGATAACGCAACTGCATTCGGTGATGCAGGCTCTTCCGACTACCTGTGGAATTTTACGATTCGTCATGAACATCATAATGGCCGATCGTTCTGCGATCAATTTTCGATGGGACGGCTGAGCCGTCCGCGCCGGAATGTGGAAGTGGGAAACGACGAGGTCGGGAAATGGTGGCGGCGGCGGGAATGTGGGACGCCGGGAAGCAACGCGCGATGTAATCAAGGATTTGCTTTTGTGCCAGTGCTTGGGGCTTCATTCAACTTTGGTAACGAAACGTGATGCATCTTTAATTAAATCTTCATTGCGGCTACCGGCGCAGCCGGAAATTTATTCCCTGCATTTCAATCCGTGTTTGGCTTTCATCTTGACTTTTTTTCCCTTCCATTCTACACTTTTTTTTTTTTTCATTCTCCGTTCTCCGCTTTTTTTTTTTATATGTAATTCTTTTCTCCTATTTCACGTTTCCCTAATGGCTACAAACGTTCCTCGGTGGCTTCCTTTAAATTTAACCGTACCTTGTTCAGCTTATCTATGAACCTTGAAAAAAAATTTCTTTCATCGAGCCTATCCAAAAACGAAATCGAGCCTGACTCGGCGACGATTAATTTATTCGGATTTCTTCTCTCTGTATGGAAATTTTTTATTCGACGTACTTCGTGTTCCATTAACGGGGTTCGATGCATGCTAAATCCTAATTTTTGTCCTTAGACTCCAGCTAGTTAGTCAAAATACTGTGTCTGCAGGGGCAGCAGCCGTGATGCAAAGTCCAATTAATGCGTATCGATTTGCAAGATACACGTAGATTTGGCATGTAGAAATTTTGGCTTCGGTGACGTTTAAAATCTTGCAGTGGGGAAAAACCTTTCACCGATCGCGCATGCGCAGAGAGGCGCACGCCTAGTGGCCATCGGTGACATATTTACACTGCGTTGGGCGGCGGACATTTAACATTTAAATGTATATCCGCGCACTATACAGGAACTAGCAGTTTTCTGTGCTACATGGACATATGTACCTGGTAACGTATATACGCGATTGTTGCGCGGAGCTAATAAATATATATCTATATATACGCCAGTGAAATTCGTGTTTTTGGTATTTCTCCATTTTCAATCTGTTTCATCGATCCACTTGCTTCACTATGTATCAAGCTTTATTGACGTTATCTCTATCGAATCGAAATGATTTCCTCCCCTCCCGCCTCCTTCGTACGGGTCGCCACTCGCGCCGATTCCACTCAAGGAAATCGAACGGCCAATATAGATTATCGTTGTTTTATTAGTAATAATTGCTTTTCCGTACGGGCAATGCATCCCCCCCTGCTCCTGCCTCGCCCTATTTTTTTTCCCCCTCCAATCACTCCGCATCCGCTTTGTATACGTTACTATCGACGCGTCGCGGTATTATTCGTATTTTCGAATGAAACAAAAGAAATTTCTCTTGGGTTCACCGAACAAGCCAATAACCGACAATGATAGTTACACGTGTGTCTGCCGAGCGATGGAAAGGTTTTGAAAATTGTTCAATTCCTTTTTTTTTTCTCCATAATATTTTTTCAGTATTTTTTTTTCCCTTTTTCGACATTGCGATTTCTTTTTCGCCATTTCCCGCGAATACCGAATCCGTTGCTTCTTCCTTAAGGTGGCTTTCTGGAGTAATTTTGTCGAGTCCCAATATTCGTTTGTTTGACGCGTGCCCGTTACGAGTTTTCTTGACGATTCACGAAGGGCAACTTTTGCCTCTTGGAAAACTTTGTGAACGCGCCTTAATGCCCGTGGCTGCTTAACGACCGGGAGAGAAGCAGAAATCCTCCCCGTTTCTTAACTGCATAGCCTCACCGGTAAACATGTGGTCAGACCGGTTGATTCCCGACGGGTCGGTTTCCTTCTCTCCTCTCTCTCTCTCTCTCCCTCTCTCGTTTCTGCCTATCTTTTTCTTTCTCTCCCTCGAATACATGTCGCACCTACTGCACGGCGAATATATATATATACACACACACACAAATAACCTGGTAGTAACTTTCATCCGTACGTATCTACCTGGCAATGTGTGTGCGGATTTATTATTCTTATTGCATACCTACTCGTTCCTGGATGTACCTGACTGCGTATAATCAGTAAGGATGAAAAATAAAAAAATAATGATATACATAACGGACACTCGAAATGACGAAAAACATTTTGGCTGTCAAGTTAGCGTCCCGGCGTTACGTTACCTCGCAGATCGTTAGACGTTGGCTCGATTTATTTTCGCATTTTTGCCTTCAGATCGATTCGCGGTCACGTGCAAGCGGGTCAGTTGTTAACCCCGCATTTGTTGATTTCGATCAGCCTACCGTGACTCCCGAGGAATGATTTTTCAACGGTGTCGTGTTGCCGAGCTGTTCTTGTTATTATTATTCTCTATGTCGGTCGCGCAGTGTCTCCTGGCTTCGATTCCCGTTTATCCGTGGCATCGGCGCTTTGCCTTGCGTCTTAGGTCAGGGTTCGTAAACTTTGACAGATTACATTTATACGTAACCTTCCACGGCTCCGAAGTACTTTGACGAAGATTCGCTGCTAAGCGAAAATCGTATATCGGATGGAACTGAGTTTACGCGTATAAATAAATCATGGCTCTGACGTACGATTTATTATTCAAATGAATATCAAACTGGCGCCGATGCGCGTTATCAAATTTTCATTGTCAGGGCTCCCCTCCAGGTTGCCCGTGGTAATTAACCGTGATCATTAGGGACTCGGCGTTTATTTTAATTTTCACTTTTAAAGGGGTTGACGCTTGCTGGAGCTATATAGGAAGTTTAAGGCTACTTTCAGTACCCTATTCCATATCCCTTCGATGCCAACGTACTCTCGTTGGCCTGTGTAATTATTTTTCTTTTCCTTTCTTTTTTTGAAAAATTTTTTTTTTCCCTCCATACCTTCTCTTTGTATTTTACAAGCAACTATTACTCTAAGCTTATATTATCGCCGTACTAATTTACTTTGACGCCGACGTACCGCCATTGGCGCCGCCGACGAGTTGCCTCGTATCGATCAAACATTTTCATCCTTTGATGGATAAACGTTGCGCAATTGGGGGGTGCAAAATTTGGAAAAAGCTGCATAACAAATGGCACGGGTTTTCTTTCCGCTGCTTTGTGCAGGTCTCGCGGTATCCTGGGTCAGTGCGGCGGGGTACGAGTGTTTTGGAGGGAAAAAAGGAACATACGGCCGCCTTTAACGATCTGCGTAATAGGTACACGTGGGCTTTACTTCGCGCGAGAGACGTTTGTTTCGAGCGATAAGAGAAACGAGAAATAATCGCGGATTGACGCCGCGCCGAGTCGCTTTGCCTGGACTTTGCGGCACGAAACCCGATTGCCTCGCGAGATTTTTCCCTAGCGAACGCGGGAGGCTAAAAGGAGCGCGTCTACGAGCGCAGACCACGCTACACGTCGGTGCGGAGGTGGTATTAGAGGTTAGCTCGATTTCGTGAAAAGTCCTTCATGCGGGTGCCTCGGTACTTTAAGAATTTGCACTTTGGTATCGAAATGGCCACTTTGCTTGTGGGATCTTTTTTTATCGTCTTGCTTTCAGGCTTGCTCTGGTCTTTGACACTCACTTGCCAGCCTGCTGCGTAAAGGCTGCAAGTACCTATGGAATTGGGTACTGCGGTTTTACTTGGGTCTGGGTCTCTGTGTACCTATACGGACAATGACCCCAGCTGATGCGCCGTGACAGTCATTACGAACACCTCTTTGCTCGTGCTGTCTCTCTCTCCTCCCTCTCTCTCTCCACTCTAATGATTATTGTCCACTTCCCGTTTTCAATATCCTCATTATTGGTCCACCATACTTGGTTACTCGTCTACTTGGAGTAATTACTATGTTTCGTATGGTAACTGCTGTGCAATGATAGAACGTAACCCGTGGGTACACACGTAAAGCGGTATAAAGGGAGATACGACATGTGGAGGAGGTACCCTTTAGGTTGGTAGCGTTTCATTTTTTTTTTTCCTTCGTCGTTATCCAGTCGAGTCTCTCTTTAATTTTATAAGTCGTGAAGTCGGTATCTCTTTACGAACGCTGGTCCGTCGGGATGAGAGCGCCCCGGTGGTCGTAATGGGAACTGGACTTTGAGGAGGAAGAAAAATGAAATAAATAAAAAGTCAAATCGAAAATTAACTTTTCCCACTCCGATCTTCTTCTTACCCCCCTCCTCCCCCCTCCCCCCCTTAAAGCGTGCTCGCGCGCGAAATTCAATTTTCTCGCGAGATGGTCTTTGTACAATTTTTCTTTCCCCCGTCCGCCCTCTTTTCTGTCTTTTGACATTTCTCATCTTTTTTTTTTGTTTTTTTTCTTCTTCTATTTTTTTCACGATCCTTCGATTAAATCGTCGAACGGTCGAACTTCCGTCTCGTTTGTCAATTTGTAGGTTACGAGCGGAAGGGACTTATCGTAACGGATCCCGAACGTCTGCATTATTCGATTGTAGGTTATATATACCGGGTTTAATTAACTTGGATATTTACATTATTAATTGGGAATAATTAATGCAGCCGCAGGCTGCCGTGGCTCGATGAAAATTAATGCGGCCCTCGGGTACCTCGCTCGCGTCGTTCGGGAATCTTCGGGAGCCGAAGTTAACGGGGACTGCGAACAATGGGCATCATTTTTTTTTTCGTCCACAGGGTATATAGTAAGTTCGCGTAATACTTTGTCGCGTCTACGATCTTTTACCCTTTCGTCATTTCCCTGAGGTCTCTGTAATTCCTTCCTTCTTCTCTTTTCCCTTTATCTCTCCTTATCCCGTCTCCAGAGGGTGCTGACGTTCCGCGTCAAACTTTAAATGAAACTCTTCGTTTCATTTTAAGTTTTTACGAGTATCCCCGACCGCCAATTTATAAGCGTTCCCGTAACGGGTCGCGCCACCGGCTCAAGGACGCTCGGGCATTTTTATTCGAGATTCTTGAAGTCCCTACGCAACCAACCTTAGCCGACCTAGTCTAATCATGGACGACTCAGGTTTCTGAGAATTGTATTTTTTTTTGACCTTCTTTTTTTTCCCCTCTTCGAATTAATTCCTATCGGTCTCCACGTCAGCTGGTAAACGCTTGTTCTGTTGGCGCACACCTAACCTGACCTAACCTACATGCAATATCAAAGTTAGCCGAGCGTAATCATTCCGAATGCGTGTCGGCGAGTCCTCGTTTAACCACTTTGGGTTAAACGCACGAGAAATCGCGGACGGTCCGAAGTCGGCTGGTGCCCCGACGGGCTTGAACTGAATCGCATCGAGCGACAACCGCGAGAAACGTGTCCGTTTACATGTTTTTTTTCACGTTTCCATGTACGGCCGTTCTTTTTCAATAGTCGTCGCGCGGCGTCGTGGGAGTCCATAGCCCGATGCTAATTAATTAGGTTAATCTCTCGTCTCGACGGTCACCATAAATCACAGGAACGTTTAGTGCGACAAGTCGCGCCGTTGGAAACGCCATTGGTATCCATTAATCGCACTCTGCGTGTAGACGTATATATACCATAGAGTTAATACAGATAGAGCAGACAAGCCATAGGCTGCTCTGCAAGTGGAAGTGTCCGTTCGCTCATAATGAGAAAGAAAGAGATAGCCGAACCCCTTTAGCTATCCGTTTTTGCACCCTGATTTGCATCTATCTCTCTCTTCGCCGCTGCCGCGTTGAGAGCTGGCTTGTCTGCTCTATCTGTATTAACTCTATGATATATACACGCCATAGCGTTTGACAAAAGGTTTTCGAGGGGCCATCTCCTTATGGCTCGCAATATTAAAGAGTCCCCCGGATCTCGTATCGGTCCCACAGCCCACGTTATTTCGTAGCTTCGCCGTGCAATGCGAATTGTCAGTCCGTACGAAGTGGAAAAATGAGATATTGTAAAATTATGAAATTCTCCTCGATCAGAATGAAATCGTTATTGCACTTCGTGTATGAAAACCTGCATTCGTATATGATTGACACGCGGAAAATTTTGAAATCCATAAATACGAAGCACTGTATTTTCGATTGTTCAAAGAACACTTTTGACTCGTTGCAATTGTATTTTTTTTTACCCGCTCGTCGATTCGTTATCTTAATTTTATCCTGGCAGCTCCCGAGAACTGCATTCAGCGCTGAAGTAAGTTTAGCGATTTATCCGCGGACGGAGGGATCCACGCGAGTGTTCGCATCCGAGATTATGAACGGCTTGCACTTTGTTCTCAAGTGCAATAGCTCCAGGCCCAATTAAAACTGCTTTTCCCGGGGGTGCAGTGCAGCTGTTACGAGCCTCGTGAATTTTCGTAATTCGCCCGAAAGTTGCCGAGCGCGTTGCGCGCGGGGCTTAAGGTTGTCCTATGTCGATGGGAGACCGGTGCGAGAAGTCTTGTTAATTTTTTTTCTATCGCATATAAGTATCCATCTCACTTGAGACTTTTTGAAAATTTTGAAATTTTTTTTTTACACCCGTTTCTTGGCCAAATTGCAAAAAATTCCTCATCGATATTCCAATTTCCTATCGGGATCGTTCGATCGGGCGCTCGATAAATGATATGGCTCGGGGACGCTGTTACGTCATCAATTGAAATCATTATGACGACTGAAAAGGGCAGCCCCGTAATTGAGAGATTTTTTTTGCCGATCGCGTAAACGATGTTAGGCTCGTATCCATTGACGCTCGTTATCCATCCGTACAAGATAAAGTCAAATAAGACTCTTGAGTTGTCGTACGCAACCTGTGTATATATGTATATATATACCGCTATTCAGGTTAGACGTACGACTGTAGAGAATCGCGTGTCGTCAATTTTTCTTCCGAGCTGAATATCTAATACGAGCAGCCATTATGATAACACTTTGAGTTATTCCGCGATCGATACGTCGTTGGCGTGTCATCCGAATGCGAATAATAGAAAATGGCGAGGCTCCTCGCCATTCTACAAGGTACTACGGGCACACTTCTATCTGTCATTTATTTTTATATATCGTATATAACAGTTTATCGCTGCTCCTTAAGCGTGAGAATCCCCAATCGTCACGATTCACGTCGCGACGTTCAAAGCCTCGCTCTAAAGAGGAGAAACGTGTGCTCTGTGCGGTGCTACATATTATATGTATATTTTGTAATAAACTTTTTTTTTTCAAAAAGTCGAATTAATTTTTTTTTTTTTCATTTTATCCGTTTCAGGTGTAACAGTGTTGCGTGATCATCGGGAGTGTTTCATGGGATTGGTGAGTGAAAAATTTTGAATAAAAAAAAAACTAAAAAAATTTTTTTTCGGTTACTACGTCAATTTTATAATTCATTCTTCTTGTGGTTATTGTTATTATTTTTTCTATAACTCAGTAACGTAGCAATGCAGATGATACATAACAATGACCCCCCCCCTGCCCCCCCGGGATTCAAGGGGTAATATAAACGTTCCCACCGAAGGGGGGTCTCTGGCAAGGGGGGTGGCGGGTTTCCTTAGAATCCCGGAAATCCCTTAGAATTACGTCACGTCCGGCACCCTCGCCGCCGCAAGTAGTGACAGTGATCAATTGCGTTCGACCCTCGCCGATCGATGGGTCTTGATTACCGTTAAACGCGAGCACGAAGTTAATTACGCATTCTTGAGGAGCCCACTGCCACGCTGGCCCGATTGAACGTTTTAGCTTTCTGCGTGTATACGGGGTATACGTATAATAACAAAAAGGCGAGCGACGCCCGTTTACGAATCGGGGCGGCGTCTCTACGAGGCACCGCGACGACGTCGGGGGTCGGTCCGTTGGCTTACGGCTCCAACAGGGAAGGAATTTTTGATTTTGCGAAGGCTCGGAATATTTACGGTCGTACAAAGAGATTCTTGAGATTTATTTAAAGGGCTCTGCTCGCTGGCGTTACTTCTCTCTCTCTCTCTCTCTCTCTCTCTCTCTCTCTCTCTCTCTCTCTCTCTCTCGCTCTCGAAACTTGAGATACCTCTTTGGAAAAAATTTCAAACGATTTAAACAATTCCTGGCATAACTCGACTGTATCCACTGTTGAACTGCAGCCCAAGTGGTCCGGTGCATCTTGATGCAATTGCATCGTCTTACGTTTTTACTCCGCGCTGCACCGTGGGGCTCTGCCACGGCTACCTGCCAGACACACCGCATGGCATTTGGTTGCTGGAGTCAAAGGAAATTGCACTGTATGGACTTCCCGTCTATGTACATGGGTATATCGTAGGTACTTATACTTCACGGTGGCTGTGTATACATTCTATGCCAGGTTATATTTCTATGCTCTCTATAGTCTACGGTGCCTATAAGCACTCACTGCTTCTTTTCAAGCGATCCGCGCAATCATTGCGGCTGTTTTCTTAATAGTCGATACAGCGTCACAAAGGGCCCCCCCCCACCCTTCCAGTGGTTTGGCATTGATTTTCTTCTCTTTGCCTCTTCTTCTTCTTCTTCTTCTTCTTCTTCTTTTTCTCCCTCTTTTTCTTCTTTATCGCGAAAGCGTTACGCGAAGGGTAACAAAACGAGAGAAGAAATACAAAAATAAAGGGATCCGCTGCCACGGCATAGCTTTCCTTTATTTCGCCCGTTATATAACCACGATCAATTCTTAATGTACTTTTGAGAGAGATTTATGTACGCGTACGCGAATGGCATATATCTGCGGCAGGCAAGCCACGTGCGTACGCATGCCGTCTAGGGGATTTATGGTGATTTCCCCCCTCCCGGCCCCTCTTTCGCTTTTGTTTTAATCAGAGACGCCCGCGGTACTTGCCAGGAAGATTTCTGGGGGCAGCTTCCCAATGAGCCAAACGTCTTGATTTTCCCTCGAGCCCGTCTAAGCTGCATTCGGTCGCTGTGGCGAATCATTGGTCGGAACAATAATGCGAATTGTAGTTCCCGCGAACGCGCGTTGCCGCCACTGACGAAGGGCGCTGCGAGGGGGTTAGGTGGGGAGGGGTTTACTCGTGGTGGGGGGGTGCGACATGAAGTCCGGCAAACGCTGAGGAAGGGGGGTTAGTTGGATTTAATTTTCTCGACCAGGGCCCACCCATGCCGAGTCGCATTGCTCGAATGTTCTAGAAGCAACACGGAGGGTTAACGGAATCTATGTCTTGCTGGGTAAATGGTTATGGCTCGCGGCTGTCGGAGGAATTGTTGGATTCGTTTTTCTTTTTTTTTTGCGAATGACTTACGCGATCCGTTGGATTTATATCTGTGAGGTGATGGGAGAAATTTTTTTTTGATTCACCATTACCACTCGTGGAACGAATCAACGGCTGCACGTTCCATTTCCTTTCTTTTTTCTCGTCCAGCCATTAATGGACTCTCGACTCTTCTCCCGTCTGCACTTTGATGTCAGGGCTATCGCACCGTTTATCCATGTACGCGCGCCTATCCTCGATCACTGTGATTATCGATTGAAAATTATCCGTACGGCCTTGTCGCTTTTTACCTTCGTAAATTTAAGGCTTGCCGTACACTCGAAGTGGGATGACGTCGCTAATCAAGCATTCTGGGTCGTCTGCAATTGGGTATCCGCTTAAGGCTCGTTTGGAATTATCGACGCGGGTCGATCGATACTTTACCGACATTTCTTTAGGTCCTTGACGTTCGATTCGGTTACGTAAGAATTTATTAGGATACGTCTTGCTCGCGCATGGATATTTTTAACAAATTTATGCCTGAGGAGTCTTTAATCTTTAATTGCATTTATCGCTTTATTATTATTGTTATTATTTCGTTACACGTATACGGATTTGGGTACGTCCATTGCCTTTTTACACGTGGAAGTAAACGTTGCGGATGGTCGGGACTCTCGAGGAAAAATTCAACGATCCTCCGAGAGATCGTATATGGGATCCATGGTATTCGGCATTATAATTCTTGCAGTTTCCGTTGTTATCGACGCTCGCCGATTCTCACGTGTACACGATATATACCTACTTGGCGAGGTCTGAGATAAGGGATGCTCGTGGCGCGTGAAACCGAGATGGAAAAGTCAGGCTCTCGGCTGTTATTGCCTTACCCTGTTATACACGTGGGCGCTTGTACCGGTGGGACAATGCTACTGCGTGGGACTGTACTCGACTTCGTACTCGGATGTAAACGTTAGTAGGTGGCGTATCCTCGGGCTAAATAATTGCAACCTGCCACTGGGCCATTGTATCATCGCCATGTATATATATATATATATATATATATATATATATAACGCGCTGCGCGACACTTGTAGTACAGTGCTTTAACGACAATTAATGCAACTGCATATGTATGACACACACATCCTTTAAGGAATCTCGGTTCTCGCGCTATACGTTTTGTACGATTTTGCAATCGTAATTGTTTTCTCTCTTATTTCTTTTGTATGCCGATATATATATGTGGGTGTATATTAACTATAGTTTTTATATACATTAAATAATTATCTGCCTAGAATAATCGCACAGGGAGGGAGTCTTTCGCGATGCATTAAACGTTATAGCGCTCTTTCGGTGCATTCGGAATGCACTTTTTTTTTCTCTCACTCTCTCTCTCTCTCTCTTCGCATACCTTCGGTACCCAGGCCAGAGAGGACGGGGCTGCGTATCGCTGGAATTGGAGCGGCGAGCCAGCCAGGATGATGGCGGCTTTTGAAAAGCGAAGAGAAAGACGCATTACAAATTCACAATGGCATTGTGCGCCACTGCATCATCTTCATCCAGCGTGCCCGGCGCTCTCGCTCGTTCCTTCGTCGTTCCATTAATGGCTTCCGCTTCCGGTCTCTCGATCCTCCCGCATTCTGCGCTCTCGGCGTCCCCTTCTCTTGGGGTTTCGTTCGCTCGTTTCACGTACGGAGGCGTCGCAACGACTGTTTCTGGTATTTTGTTTTCTGCGGTTCTTCTTTTTTTTTTTTCTAATTTCTGTAATTTTTTTTAACTTTTACGGGAACGAAATTCTGAAATCTTTATTTTGTCACCTCGGGACACCGTTTACACGTTTATCCTGTCTTTTATGTTTTTCGTATATTTTAGGCGGTTCGTCCCCCCCCCCCAACCCCACACACATTTCGACGTGATATCCAAGGACTTATTAAATTAGGTGCAAATATGTAAAAAAAAAAATGTGACGGTTTTCGTAGCGCGATGTCAACCCAGATTAAATTCCATCTCGAACTAATTCAAGCCACGCGTAATTAGCAAGGCCCCTGTAGGAATTCATTAGTGTTCAATTAATTAGATTGATCAGTGTCTTATAGGGGGGCAGGTGCGGCGGGGGGAGGCTTGGTGAACTTGTACGTAATTGACGTGTATACGAAGAAACAGTGAGAGCCCAGGGGTATACAAGTTTCTTAAATAGCTGAAGAAAAGAAGGAAGAGAGGGAAAGTTTTATCCAGCCGGTAACTCGATTGTCTGATAATTGTGGGGCTGAGGGGGGGTGGGGGATGGCTGTGCAAAAAGGGGAGTTTGACCAATGATAAGCAGTCAGCGATTTAAGGTAGAATTAAATGCGCCAGCTGTGCACGCACTCGCGTATATATGCATAATACTAGTAGCGTCAAATTTGCTATCAGCAACGGAAGTGTACAGTAGGTGTTCTTCCTTTCTTCTTTTCCTTATAGCTGCCTCCTCATTGAGATGTGCCCCTCCCAGTACACTGGGTCTCGTATAAGTATCCGGTACACCCTAACTCCGTCGAGAAAGTCTGCGAATGAGTGTCGTAGCCGAACTCTTGTTCTCTCGCAGTGGGACGAAATAAAACTGAAATGGATTTTCCGAATGGCCCCACGGTGGCGCTAGTGTCGCTAGACTGGGAACGGCGTTAAGCGGAAGCGCGCCCGGTAGATACTTCCTTCGAGGACGTCGTATTTATACGTCTTCCGGTACTCCAGAGAAACGGAAGCTACTTTGCGGATGATGAAGCGATCTTGGATATATACGTGGTTTCTTTGAATCCCGAGCTGTTTTATATAGAAACGTGGGATTAGCGATTATCCCGTTGACAGTGGATTAAGGTCTCGAATTCCGTTCGCTCGGGGTTAGGATCGATAAAATCCCTGGCTAATCGCAACGTACCCTTCCTCGTGTGCTTGCCGCTTTTACGTGAAAATCTTGAGAGGACGCGTTAATTGCACTTGAAATAATTTCTCTGTTGCATTTATTTGGAAAAAAAAAATTCTTCTACCGCTTACCGCACATACGGCCGGTGGTACTTTGTTTTTGTTTTGACGGAAACGAAAATTGACGTTTTTTTACAAAAAAAATGTTCTCAAAATTATTTGTTTTGCCAGTACCCTTTGTGCGAGCTTGTCGCTTTGACTTCATTATTGTACCTTTATGAAACCGACGTGGGGGCAGCTGCGCTTCCCGGGAATGAAAAAGACGGAATTTTTACGACCCGTTCTGCCGGGTCCTCTCTTCCTTCTGACCTCCCGTGTACTCCGCGGTGTCCCGGGAATCTTCGTTATGTTGGGAAACATTTAGGTCACCCTGGAATTTCGGGAGTTCTCTTTCCTCCCCTCTCTCGTTTTCTTCCTCTTTCCTCCCCTCTCTCGCTTTCTTCCTCTTTCTTCCTCTCCCGTACTCTGAGCATGATCGTGCAGCCATCTGGGCCTTAGGTGGCATTTACCAAGGTTGACATTTGCAAAGTGGCGGCGAGTGCTGGATACATCGTCACTTCGTGTGTGTCCCTCGTAACGTAAGCAGGTACAGTCGGCGCGTGAACGACCAAAGCTATCCAGATCGATGCGCTTTCGCGCGACCGATGCATTTCGGCAGGTTTACCTTTCCTTTATGAATGCACAGGAACTGCACTCGGCACTGCTATACACGCGTGTGGCTTTGCCAGTGCCGAAACTGTTCGCTCCCGTGACCTATAGGGTTTCTCACTCTCGTCCCTTCTATCGCACGTTACTTCCGGTTACCAGATGTAATTTATGGGAGGCCTTTGAGATATTCTCGACTGGAGGTAACGTTTGCCTTGCTGCATTGCTGGATGCATTTACGTCGAGGGCGAGAGGCAGTGGGAGGGGTTGGGCGGGGCTGGGAATACCTTTACCTTTATCGATAAATACCTTTATCGATAAATTGCAAGGTCTAACGTGGTCCTGACCGCGATGAAAATTTTGTGGAAGTTTTCTGGAATTTTGATATTAAAAAAAATGTACGTGAATAGTGTAACGCTGGTTTTAGAGTGTATGCCTTGTGTGGATTACGCAATAGTGCACTGAGGATACACGAGACTCTTGTATCCATATGTCATTTTTGTACACTGGAATCGAAGGTCGCGTGCACTGAAAGGCTTAACGGGTTACGGTCGATGTAAAATTTTTGTATGGATTGTACATTTATAACGGGTAAGTCGATTGGTAATTATTCCATGTCGCTATATAAATTTTCATAGTGGCTCCAGCTGCACGTGTAATTAAAAGATAAGTTTGACGTATAAACAAGCTTCGCTTTCAGTCACGTACCGTTTGATTCTTTCTTTTTAATTTCCAATGCATTCTTATCGGTTACATAAATTTTCTTCGATCCATCAGTCTCTTTATAAATTCATCTCAGACCAGTCACGTTTCTCGTACGACGACTGTACGTTGTTATCGCTGCCGGAAGGAAATTTTGAGAATTGTTCTTTTTTTTTTTTTCGGCCGAATTTAAAATTGTCCTTTTATCTTCGTGCGCGCGCACGGCTTTACCATTTGCCTTTTAAAAGATACGCGTTCGTTCCTTAAGGCGGACGTCCACGAGACTCTTGGCTTCTCTCTTGCGCAGGAACCTGGATGAGCAGCAACGCTGACCTCGACATCCACATTCGCTAACACTTACGTATGCGCATGAAGTCGATATCAAGGCAATCGGGAAATAAAGGTGGAATCGCGCATTGCGGACGATCCTTTCACCCTACGGTCGGTACATCGTCAGAAGTAAATGTCTATCATTGGCTTAATATATATTCGCAATGTGACCTTTTGACCGATGGTTTTTTTTTTCGCAAAAAATTTAGCCTCGCAATTCGAAAGGCGTGCAAAGTTCATGCTTAGTTATTGGCCAATGACGTCACACGTATTTTACCCTACGATCACAGGGAACTGAATTTCGCAAATATCCAATTATTAAATTAATCGCGAAATCCCAGATTCGACTTTGCCAATATCTCAAGGGAACACCGTGCAGAATCTTTCCCGACACCCGATCGACCGGTTACCCTCATTGGCTTTCTGTCCAATCGGTATTATTTTCCAAAAAGTACATTCGTCCTAAGTTCGAATTTCTTTCGCGAATAGCTTTGCGAAAAATATTCGCGAAAATTTCGCCGGCCAATGTATTGCGCCACGCGTCGGATATATATCAGGGATCACGGGGCCCATCCTGTCGTCGGGAATATTGCGCCGAGACCCTGGAGGAAATTTTGCCAGGATTCTGCATGAGGGATGACGGAGCGGGCGGTCGGTCCGGGGGGGGGA
>NW_014333664.1:1308596-1312474 GCF_000341935.2 Cephus cinctus | reverse complement strand
GGGTTACGGTAAAGACGCGAAAGTTTATACGATGCATCGCGTGCATAAATTCAAGTTTGCAGTCTCTTCTTCTTTCATCTTTCTTCGCTCCTCTTACCTTGTCCTGCATTTGTGCGCATGTACGCTATAACTCGGACGCTTTATATATACCCCGTGCACCTTTCACCTTTCACCTTTATGTTAATATTTAGGTGTATATATACGCGTATATATATATATATATTTCTTTTTTGATTCAGTTCCTTTTACCGGGTTCGGAGACTTTAGACTCGCGCCAGATATATATATATATATATATATATATATATATATAATATTTTTTTTACTGATAATTAATACAGGTGTCAGCCGTGCTTTTCATTAATGGGAAAAGTTTATGACTGGCCGCGGTCTATCATTCATATTGATTTTACGCTTGAATATTTAGTTTGATAAATTCGAGTAATCCTTTAAGTCGCTATCTTGTTACGAATAATCTTACACTTTTCTCTTGCTACCTACGAGGCTACGATGCTTACTTTTTCTTTGGACCAGATCGATGGATACGTTTGGTTCGTATACATTTTTTTTTTTTTTTTTTTTTTAAATAAAAATGATCAAATTTCGAGTTCATACTTTCGCGAGTCTAGCCAGAGGATGATAAAATTTTGTGTAAAATGAAAGTATGAAAATTTTCATAACCCCCCCTCCCCCCCACCTGTTATTCATAATCTGAAACCTGATACGTCTTCGTTATCTGGCGCCGTGTCGTCAGCTTTGATGTACAGCATTTTTCATAAATGCTCCTACCATGGTACCAGTAGGTTCACGCTTAATGCTTCTTTCTGTAGCTCGCGAGAGATACGGCGGAAAAGTCTGGAGTATCGAGTTACTATCGCGAACGAACTATAGGGGGCTTGTATTTCATTTATATATGGTCTTCACTGCCGTACCCGTATTCTCCCCGCCTACGCTACCTGCAAAATGTACCTCTGTCCCTTATTAGCCCTACCACCCTCCTCCCCGCCTACCCTCCCTCCCGCGATCTCTCATTCAGGCCAAGTGGCTCCAGCTCGGCCGACCGCCGACAAATTAGCCTGTCGAGTCGCCGAAACTGGTACAAGTCGTGACCGATACTGCGGCCCATTCGATTCATGGAAACTCACCCTAATTCTAATTGAGATACGGAACCTTGTCCAGGTTCCAGGGACCAATTCTAAACGTGGCACTATAATTCATTCGAATTAATCACTCAGTCACTGGTCCCCCCTCCACGCGTCCAAGAGCAATTAACGATAACAATGAAAGATCATGACACGGCTGATCGAACAATCAGCCGATGTCGTTACCTGCAAAAAGATCCCGTTGAATGGCGCCTTTGTGTTCTGCGACTGTTTAGGGGATGAAGATAAACGCGAAGTCTTTCTTTTCATTATTATCACGGATTATTCGATAAATCTTTACCGCGTTGGCATATAGACTCTTTCGGTCTGGTCGGTTGACTTTTTTTTTTCTTTCCTTCTAAAGTTTTCATTTCGTCGCTGCGGCTTTAACGTCGAGTTCATCTAACTCAGCCGCAACTGCAATTGCGTCTACGTTGCATCTGGTCCAGGTAGAGATCTTACGTGGCTCCTGGCTCGTTAACGGGAGAGATTTCAGTAGGTTCACTTTTCCAGTTGCACTTGGGTTAGATGTACGTATGTGTATATGCCTAGTCGGTACCTGGGTCTCTTGATGACTGTATTTCCTTTGCTCTTGTATCTCTCAGGGTGCACCCCTAGGGCGAGGGTGCAGTCGAGTTGATTTTTGAAAATTTAACGATGCGGTTACGTTTCAATTTGTCGATCCCGATAAGGGATTTGAGGTTTGATTAGAATTTTTGGTTTACTCGAGAATTAGTTGTGCATAGGAGGGGGGAAGGTACGTCAGCTGGATTTCTGTTGCGTAACGAGAGCAATGCTGTTTCGTGGGCGAGCGACGGGGGGGGGGAGCGTGGATTAACTTTTTTGCTTCAGGTAGATGACCAAGAGAGAGAGACAGATAAGCGACAGATATGGGGGACCGACGAGGAGGGGACGGAGCAGGAGGAGATTCGTAAAACGGAGCAGAGAGCGAAGAGCAATAAATTTTTGGCACCGACTACACCGGCAGTCAAGGGCATCCATCCCTATGGAGGAGCTTAAAGCTGTCGCACCAAAGCTCTTTCCTTCTCTTTCGCTTTCCTTTGTCTTTTACTGCCTCCATGTCCCTTCGTGGCAACGCTGTCTCTCTCTGTCTCTCTCTCTCTCTCTGTCCTTTGTTTTTATTCTCCTTACTTTCCTTCTCTCTCTTTCCTGGATTCCTGCGGCTTACCAGATAGTCTGTTTTCTCTCTCTCTCTAACAGCGATACCTCTGGTTCCCTTCGTCCTTTACACGTATTCCAAGTACACAAGGGGTCGCCCACCCTCGCGCTAGTCCTTCTCAACGGCTTAGGCTGGCCTCACTGTAGTCTCTTTGACGTATTTATTTTTGAGTCTCTGGCCGGTCTATTTTTCCCTTTTTCGGTCTCTTGGAATTTGATCTTTTTCTTTCCACCTTCAACCGCGACCCGTCCTTTCACTTATCCGGTGAAATCAGTTCGCTTTGCACCGGTCGCATGCGCTCTTGCCAAATCGTCTTATCCCTTCGTCGCCGATTCCGTTGGGTTTTCATGTTCTCATTTGCAAAAGTGAAAGATCGGAAATTACGACGACGTCATTTTACGTCACGTCAGTGTGGTCGTATCTCATGAAATTTTTTCCTTTTTTTTTTCCCCGTTAATTTTAGATTTTCTCTATTCAAGTCCCCTTCACCCCCTTTCCTAGCCGCAAGAGCCAAACTCAATTTCAACGGTATCATCTTGCCTGAACTTTGCGTCAGTCCCTATTTCATATTCTTACCGAGAAATTCGCGGCTCTTTCCGATTTTTGTGAAAATACAAGTAAACGCTCCACCGCGTCGACGATTCCCCCACCCCCCCTCCTCCTCCCCCATCCCCATACAATTCCGTGCTTTATGGCAGATTGAATTTCCTGCGAGCAACAGTGTGGGTGTGTTTGGACCCCTCCTCCCGCCTCCCCCTAATCCTCCTCGCACTGGCACACTCGCGAAACTTCCTCAGGATTACCCGCAAGACGAATTTTCCAAAGCGTCAACATTATCATCCGTAGTTTCCTTGGAGTTTTCTGTCTCTCTCCTCTCTCGTTTCGCGTTTTCGTGACGTCATACCAATATTACTATACGCATACGTATACTATACCTATCTAAAGTATCTAAACGGTAAATCTCCATCAGCAAGAATTATTGTGTTTACCGTTCGACGCTACATTACGGATGCAGATTCCGCGCGTTGTCAGCTTACATAAGTATAGACATGATACTTTGGAGAGAGAAGAAAAATGACTTTGCGGGAAAGAAGAATGAAAGGAAAGAAAAAAAAAAAAAAAAAAAAAAAAAAAAAAAAAAAAAAAAACAACATAAAACACGACCGGCTGCTGGATACACGGCAGACATCTTGAATAAAAGGCAAGACTGACCCGATACATAAAGCGCGGGTAAACTTACGACAGGCGGCTATTCGTTCGGTTGTTGGGGCAAAATTGAGCAGTTTGTTTTACGAGAGTACTGGGGTGGGGAGAGGGGTTGGAGGGGTACGGCCGGGGCGAAAGGGGGGCGGCGTGATCTGTCACGGAACAAGAAGGGAAAATAACGAAGGAGAGAGTGAGGATATAAAAAAAATGGGACGAAGAGAATGTATGTGTTGATCCGTTCTGGGGATGGGATAGGGGGGTAGTTTTCGGTAGCTTCCGGGGCGGAGTTCTTGATGTCCGCCATACATCAGCTCATGGAAACAATTTTAGGCCCTGGACAACCGGGGTGG
>NW_014333664.1:1307150-1308499 GCF_000341935.2 Cephus cinctus | reverse complement strand
GTGTGCATGTTGAGAATTCTTATGACGACATGGTGCGGGTGGGGGCCAACCCTCCCCGTCCCCTTATAATTTCTGTCGAATGTTCTCGAATTTGATTTTTCGAACGAACACGATTTGGGGTTGGCTCCTCGTCAGGGTTGCACGTGACACGTTCTGTCTGTCTTGTTGTTTCTGAAATACTTTCACGTTCGAGAAACGCAGGTTTTCCCCTCTGGTTTCCCAAAGTTTTTCTTAGTGTTTCTTTTCTATGCTTACCGATCGCGATTGCTGTTTGCTTCCGCGAGACATTATTGGAAGGACGGATCGGGACGAAGGAAGCGAAGGAAGAAAAAGAAATTTACTAATCGGCAGCGAGATCGAGGCGTGTTTGATTTTTTTTTTTTTGAGTTTTTATAAAATCCAAACACGTCTGGCTTGCCGTCGGCTAACCTTGACAACGCGCTCCCTGGGGGATGATCCCTAGGGGATGGGCTTGACATTTATCCCGTCTCGGAGGAGATACGCTGAATTATGTCAACTTGCTGTGACTGTAGTTTTACGGGTTTTTGTTTGTTTAAAGCGCTCTCTCTCTCTCTCTCTCTCTCTCTCTCTCTCTCTCTCTCTCACCACTAGGACTGGCTCGGAAATCGGGTCGGTTACCTGGCCACCCTGGGTCGTTGGTGATCATGGCACTGGGGTATAAGTACGGACAGTTACCGACGGCTGATGAAAATTCAAATCCACAAGCGTTATGGGTTACGGAAATGTAAATTATTAAGGAAACTGGTAGAAACGAACTTTTAGTCATGACACTGCCAGCCGGACAAATCGTAGAACCCAATTGACCCTTTTGCTTAGTGCCGAAGCATTTTTTTCATCGTTTCGTAAAATGCTGATTCGAAAAAAAAAAAGTGGACATAAGCCGTCCTTCGTTTTGTCATCCCTTAGCGATGAAGACGGAGAAATTTTGAAGAAAAAAAGAAAAAATTGAATTTTATTAAAAAATCGTGGTACTCGCCGCTTTGCGTATTGAGTCGTAAAGATTGGCTTAAAATCCTGTTGGCTCAGCGATCGCGGATACGGGACGAGATCTTTTACGGGTTTCGGTTTAGGTTAGGTCCGAGTCATTCAATTAACTCGGGAAAACGTAAATCGAGGCCTTTTCCGGTAGTTTCGCGGCTTTGCCAATCGTCGCAAACACCCGTTTCCAGAGGAGCCCACCACCCCCTTTTCTCACTCCCTGACCTATACTCACGGCTGACTACTCGTTAAAGGGGTTACCGTTCGCTGTAAAAACGTTTTCCACTTTCTGCCGAGGGCGCGATACGATTCGGGACTGTTGTGCAATCTAATACGACCCCCCCTACCCC
>NW_014333664.1:1306810-1307080 GCF_000341935.2 Cephus cinctus | reverse complement strand
CCCCACCCCCATTACCCAAATACAAAGATTCGTTCGTAACGTCGATGTTCCTTTAAAAGGGTTCTAGACCCTCCAGCATCCCGAGGGTTTTAAATACTAGAAAAAAAATGCAGGAATCCTAAAAAGCTAAAAAAAAAAAAGTTCCAGTCTTCTCTCCATTCTTCGGCCATTATTCAAGCGGAGAAAGATTTTCATTCCCCACGAGAGGAATCGGGGATTTCGTCCACCTGTCCGACGTGTCCCACGACGTCAAGACGTGACCCCCCCCCC
>NW_014333664.1:1292270-1306685 GCF_000341935.2 Cephus cinctus | reverse complement strand
AACACGATTTCCGTGGTGGATTTAGCCCCGGGGCCTTTATCTACCCATGTGTACATATATATATATTGTACAGGTTACAAGGGAATTCAGGCTAAAGATATAAGAGTCTAGGTAGACAGATAGACAGTCACCCCCCTACATATGCATATATATATATATATATATATATATATATATATCGGGCATTCACTACGGCAGGGGTAGAGCTGCGATCCTTGAAACTTGGCAGACGGATCGTACCCAGGTAATGGCGTTTTCGAATGCCGCTTCCTTCTGAAGGAGCTTCTCGAAGAAGGTGCCTCCCGCAGGCTATGTATGTATATAGTAGAGAGACCTAGGTACAGAAGACCCAGTCGGGGAAGCCGGAGGTTGCAGCCGCGTTCCTGTTCCTAATAGAGGCAGCAGCAAGATTTATCGTTTACGATGCAGCAGCTTCTCCGGTACCTATCGGATATATCCCCACGGCGTATTCACTGGCGGAACTAAAAAGGAAACGCGTATCCAGGGAGCCACACTCTGAATACCAACCAGTCCCTCTCTTACGTCACGGGTCCGTACAGGCGTGCCGACGCCTATGCAACCGGCTATCGCCGTCTCAAGGAATTCGATTGGTCCTAATCGATAGCACGCTAATAAATATATATATACGTACACCTCGTACACGGGACTCTGATATTCACGTGTATACGTATTATACATGCTGTTACCTCAAAGGCTCTTCTCTTTGTTTACCCGGTTTCCAGTATCCGTCATCCCTTAAGTAATTGGAGAGAGGTCAATTCCATGAAACTCAGCGCATTGACGAACTCCAGGTCCGTGCACTCCATTCGCAGGACCCCGTCCCATGTCGACTTTTCTGCATTTCACCAGCTGGCACCCACTAATTTATGTGTCTCCATCCTCTAGTCCTTTACTTTGTTTTTTAACCTACATTCAGATTTTCCCATTTTTTTTTTTGGAAATAGGACCGGTCCTTCTTCAATTCGACCAGTCGTTGAAATTTTTTTGATACTTCGCACGAGCACGTGATTTCAGGTGGTAGGCGTGGCTGGAAAGTGGGGATGCTGTATAAGCATATAGGTTGGACCTTAGGAACTTGAATATATATATATATATATATATAGTATGAAGCGTGGTATACCAGGTCCATCGTCTCGGCTGCATATCAAGTAGCCAGTGTATCCAACCTAAGATTAATGTAGACACCATCCCGATCCTCGTTACGCTTCTGGGGGTATAAGACGCTTACGTTGGTACCCGTGAAGTTTGGTATATCCTTCTGCGGGGATTATTATTATAAGGACCCTGGAGTAAATCATTCCTGATACCCGAAGTAATTGCAGCGGGCTGTGCCTTGTGTATGTGTGTCGTTCCTGAAATTGCAACCGGCGGATTGGATCGTTGGGTTGGTATTATTGTTTCATTAGATTTTCCAACGATTTCGCAATATCCTCGCGGCTGGATTATTACTGTTAATCGTGGTAGCAATTAATTTATATACTTTTTTTAATGTAATGATTTTTTTTTTAATCCTTCATCGAGACTTGCTTGCGTAAGCGCACGATCCGTTCGCGGATTTACTAGAAGTTTTAGTGCGAGCGTTAATACGTTGCTTTGGATGTCACTAGAACGATTTCTGGTACTTTATTATTTTTTTTTTTGCCAGAACCAGAAAACCGGCATCGCAATCAGCAGGGAGAGTTTACTGCAGTTTTCATTTTGGCTGCACTGGCCTTGTAATTAGTTTGCATTGCGCTTACGGGACTGTGTGCTCCTTTGCTTGGTTCTACCTTGCTTTGGCTATGGGAATTCTTTACTTTGCTCTAGTTTCTCTCTCTCTCTCTCTCTCTCTCTCTCTCTCTCTCTCTCTCTCTCTCTCTCTCTCTCTCTCTCTGTCTGTCTCCCCTCAAGTACTCCACTCCATTCTCATTCAGTTAAGCTTCGTCTTTGGAGATATCGACTACGTGTAGGGGAATTGAGATCGAATTCGATAAAGTAAATCAAGACGGCAAACGAAACGAATACTACGTAGTAGCAGTAGTGCTAGTAGCAATAATACTACCACCCACTGCTACTACCAGCAGTCGAACGTTAATATCGTAAATCACAGTGCTTCAAGCTGCCGCTGCTCTTTACAGTATTTTCACAGGACAAATCCTCGCTGCTGTGTATCAACCGGACGCCCGTCTAACTCGATTAAATCGGCAAACAAAAAAATAATTTTATATTAAAAAATTGTAAAAAAAAATTTCTTTCGGCTTATCTTTCAACCTTTTGCCAATAACTGTTATCGCAATTTTCGAGTAGCGCGCCACTGCTTAAATTGTAGAGGGTTATTCGAGTCAAGCGCTTCTACCGTTTTATGTTTCATTTCTACGGGTAAAACGTCGGGCGATACGCGTGGGTATGTGAATACAATATTTTTTTTTTTTTTTTTTTTCTCGACAGCTCGTTAACAACGCAGTCCTTAGAAAACCACACGTGACTTCACATAAAAACACTGTGATATGTGCTAAAACACGAAAGTGTATATTTCAGTACAAAACCCATTCACCGGGTGTCTACTTCGTAAAATGATATGCAGAGCCACGTGTCTGCTTGTTTGGCGAACTCATTGTTTTCTCATCTGTCAAAATAAAAATCAGATTTTTATCACGAACCGACTGTATCTGCTGCGACTGTACGTACGTCAGTACACCTTAATTGGATTTCCTGTAGACTTTGGTAGCCAAGAAATAACGTTGCCGTTCTTTCCTACCCGCTTTCAGTATTACGTTTACTCTCCTGTAACCAGCAATGCCAGGAAACTCGTATATGCTGCTGTACGTAATTTTTTTGTTATCTCAATGCAATTTCTTATGCTTAACTCTTTTTTATGTTTATCTATATTCTATTGTCTGTTCGATCGATACTCTTAATTTTATTTCCATACAGGATCTTATGCTAATGGGATTTCGTTACAATATCCTGAACCGTCGGATGCTTTGATTCGTCTAGTGATTCTAGGAATATTAATTATCTCGCCGTTTGTTGTATACACGCCAAAGATATTAGGTCTTGATTAACATCTTATCGTATCTCCACCACGCGATGTAATTATCGGATGCGAATATCTTGCTAGTTAACCGTGTCAGCCTGTACCTTTTTTAGACCAGGTTATAAAAGGGCACTTCAAAGCAGTATACCTGTATACTACGTGTCGTTAACTCACTGAAAAGTTCTTATCAGTATATTTTCGGAAATATCTTATCGAACAAAATGTGGATCCTTGTCGATGGCAATACCCGGCGAGGGAGAGGGTGAGGGGAGGGGGCCTATGTAGGAAATTTCGTATACATTTTGTATACGCGAATTAATGAAGCTCCGTTCACAAGGTGAATCTTGGGCTTTTTGAGACGATCTATAGATATCAGGAAGAGCTTACAGTTCCGGATAAATTTATTACGGGAACTTAGAATGTTATCTCAAAAATTTTTTTTTCTATATCACTTTAAAAAATTTATAACGATTAATTGACGTATGATGTAATTTTTTCTCTTGATTTGGATTTTCGAAAAAATAATTTTTCACCCTAACGCCAAGAAGGTGACTCCGTCAATTTTTACAATCGAATCGCCTTTTGAAAATTAAAATATTTTTAAGTCAACCGCCCGGTCCACTAACCACTTACGTCATTCCCCGAGTCCATTTTTCTTCTCTTCGCTAAATTTCCTTTATATCCCATTTAACTATTTTACTATGCACGATACGTATAGGCTCGATATCGGGCTGAAGACTCGTTTTTGTTCCCCTTGCTGAAAGCAATGGACATAAAGTCCCTAGTGTGTTGTTATTCCACGTGGCGTAAGGGGGACTGAGTGGAAATTGATGGAATTGTTTTAGTACGTGATATATACCTTTGTAAAGGTATCCTGAAATAAGGGTTTTCCAATAACCTATATATTTACAATATATAATAGTCTGTAAAGCTGAAACCGCGACGGTGGACATTCGAAATAATATGTATTGCAAAATTAGGAGCCGCCTTAGGAGCTACAATTGAGTGCACCGATAAACACTTTAGAAACCCATCGCTTCTGGTCAAGAGCTGTGGCGGCAATATTGCAAATGCCACGTTATTCTTCCTTTATGGTCCAAGCATAAGGGGAGTCATTTGTTTGGTTAAGCACGTGAGTAATAAATTTGACTGGCACGTATCTCGGGAGCTCGTAATTGCAAAGGCATATTCCAAGTGTGAAAGTACCTTCATGCTTCACGTAGGAAGGCACTATTCCTTGTGATTGGAGCATAAGGGGTGGTTTTTTGACCAAAGGGGCCGTCTCTAAATTTGACTGCCGCGTATCTCAGGAACTCACCTTATAATATATTCCAAACGTCGAAACTCCTTAATTTCCACTTGAAAATTTCACCTACTCCCTTGTCGTCAGATCGGGGTACGATTGATTTTTGGTAAAAGGGTCGATTTCCAAATTTGACTGTTGCACACTTTCGAAGCACTCAGCTCTTAAGTCAATCCTATCTTTCGTTTCTTTAAGTTTTGTATCCTTTATGTTGTGTATTTTTTTTTTTTTAAATAAATTTTTTGCATTGAGCATCGCCACGGGTTTTGACTGAAAAATGGATGAAGGTGTAAAATTTCAATTGAGGCACCTAATTAGCTCTCGAAAAGTTTCTAATTTTGAAAATCGATTTTATTTCGACTTTTCACTCTTCGGTTCCGGCTTTACTGACGTTTCTATATAACGACTCTTGGGCTCCTTGGGTCGCGGCTCCACTGCAACCTGATTGCTCCTAGTTCCCATTGTTGTTGCGGTTCTCAGGTATTGCCAGCGGAATATCTTGTCAGAACTTTGATCATTTCGCCTCATTCTCTCTGCAACGTGTATCGGGTGGGACAGTTTGGACAGCAGACGAGGAGGGTGTGAATGGGAGTTGGCCCGGGGGCGGTTTTCCACGTAGTGAGATTCCAACGCACCATTGACATTGAACGCTTAGGGTACTGTTTGGGATTTTTGCATTGGACCCTCAGGATGAACTTGGTACGGGAGGCTGTAACGCTTTGTCTACTGGGTTCTTTCTCTTTGACTGTTATTTTTTTTTCCTGGCTAATTTTCGGCTTCTCGTAACGCCGAATGTCGTTATAGACAACGCTGTGACGTAATGTGATTATTGTGATTATTTGATAATGGCGATTTTTTGGTATTCGCGGATTTTTTTTTTAAATTGTACCTCTATGGGACATTGGTGGGATCTTTGATTATTGTCAGGATCGTTGGGGTCGGGTATTGGATAGGGGGAGAGAAATGTTTTTTTTTTTCCTTGTTCCATAGCTTCTGCACTTGTGCATTCTTTAGTTCCGTGCGAACCCGTGCACTTGTTGGACGGGCGAAACACGTACATTTTTTTCTCTCTCCTTTTTTCCCCCATTCAACCGTTTTCCATTTCAATAGAAATGCATACAGAGCTTCATAGGCTCTGTCCATTGTAATTGAACGTGAGGAACTGTTGTTTCTTCTTGCAAACAAGTATGTATGTATTTATGAGTATGACCGAGTTTCCGATTCGTAATAACAGCTGAATCTGTATATCGATATATCGCGATTTAATGGTTATAAACAAGTACGAGGCGACGCGACTCGATATATTCAATTTTGATCGTGACAACGACAATGTCATATATTTTTATTAATTTTTTTTCAAAATTCAAGTATCATCGCGACGCGATCGTCGCGTCTTGAAAAATCCGCGAGTTCAATTTAACGTTGTATATAAGAAAATTCGAAAAAATATCAGGAGCGAGGGAGAAAGAAAAATGAAAAACAGGATTAACGATTTTAGGATCGACCCTCCTATTTGAAGTTAACGAAAAGTTAGCGGAGGGAAGGCTGAGCGTTTATCGCTCGTTATCTCAGAGATTTACTCGAGACTCTCTCTCTCTCTCTCTCTCTCTCTCTCTCTCTCTCCTCTTCCCACTTACATAACCTGCTCTCTCCCTTTAACGTTTACACTCTCTCCTCTGGCTTCCCTCTTTTTATTGTCTGACTACATTACCGAGGTATCTGCTCTTCGGGACGGTCGTTCGTTTCAACACTTAATTACGCTCTAAATCCCCCCCTTCCTTACAGCCTCCCTGCTCCTTTATCCTTTTCAACTTCTTCCTTCCACCTGCAACAATTTACAGTACTTGGACTTTCTTCCTGTCCAAATCTCTCTGCCCCTCCCCCTATCGCGATAACACAGATAACGATTTCAGTTCATTCTCACCTCCGTACCGAACGATCCTCCGCGTCTCTGCCTTATCAACCCGCTTCACGAGCTTATCGGTACCGTCAGAACTTCATCGACCTCGTCCCGCAACCCCTCATTAATTAAACTTCTCCATACCCCTCAATTCCCCTCAATCCTCAATACTACCGCCGTAAACGAAACCTCCTTGATTCCCTATGCCTTACATGTCCCTACCTGCCATCCCCTACTCGCGTTCTCCTTACAGCTCCCCCCCCTCCGCCCCCCGCTTGCGTCTTTCGAATTCTTGGGGATCTCAAAGTCTCACGGGTCTCCCTCTATCTCTGACCCCTTCCCCGTACCCCACCTCGCCTATGCACCTGAACCTTCATATCCGTCGTGTCGTTCGGCCATTTTCATTGCGCACGCGAACCCTTGGCAGTCGCACGTGCATCGGGGCTGCGACTGCCAACCGCTTGACACAAGTATTTCTCACGCAAGACACGTGCTACTTTCGGCTGACATTTGTTTCGTGGATTATAGTGCCGATTGCTTCTCGTAACGATATCCTCTCTGCCGTAAGGCAGTACTGAAAACAGGTATACCTTCTTGCCTGGCCAATGAATTTCGTTAAGACTCCTTACGCTGGTAACGCTCCCACTAACTGTGTTCGCTGGCACTGCTGGGTATATACGTGTTACCATAGGCGTATCGTTGATTCTATAGATAACCAGCAGGGACTGTATACGCTATAGTCGCTACCGATTAAAACCTATAAATGTAGCGTGGATATATTTTTAGTAGGTTTTATTTTTTTTTTTTTTTAATGCAAATATCACGTATCTCAACTGCGTATATTTTTTTTTCATCTCTTTTTCTCCTCTATTCCTCTGTTCAGGTGATTTATCACAGAAACGCTCGTGTCATACGAGTATCATGTCGGGGACGCGTCATGTACGTAAGTGAAATATCCTTGTCTCGCCCTGTAGATCCGTCCGCACGGCTAACCTGCCTATGACTCTATCCACTGCCGGCTCAGCCGTTCCTATGACTTGCCAGCCGTCTGTCTGACTCTCTCTGTCGTTACCTACTTCTTCGCACTTCACGCGATACTTCTCTCGGCAGAGTTCTTGACTCCCGGCAAATGCAACGGGATATAACGACCCGGCTGCTTCGACGCTCGTGACCCGTATGGATACCGACGAGCCGAACTCGGCGTCAGTGGAGAAAGACGGTGACGGTCAGACGGCGCTTTTGGGTCGTTTGAGAAATATTTATAATTTTCGATTTTTTTTTTTCTTTCCTGGCACGATTGTTATCGTTGTCGAAATTTTCGAGACTGAGTCCAATCTATGTCACAGTTTGTCACTGTGGCAGAGAGTGGAATGTTTTAATTTTATATATTTTTTTTTCGTGCAATATGCATAATTTATAAAGGAGAATATACATATATGTATAATGCTACAGAGAAAGCCTATCGCATCCGAGCCTTAGCGTGTGATTTCTTAATTAAAGATTATTTATTACGTGGGCCGTAGGTATATTTGTCTGTATATATATATATATATATATATACTATGGCAGCACATACGGCTGAAAATTTTTCGTCGCTATCGCTCTCTGTCCGCTAATCATCTCATTCCCTTCCGGTTATAACGGGTGGCAGTCGAGAACATTTCACTCGGCGCGATAATGGAGAACCGTTTTATTTCCGTGCTGTCCGTTTACGTACTGCCTGCCGGCACGAGAGTTTCTTCGATGTCTGGCGTGTCGAGTCGTCGTCCTTTTAATTACCTTGCTTTAATCGTACTGGGCTTTTACGAGTCCTTTCATTCGCTATTACGTGCCAAATTTTCCTCGATTTCTCCTCCACTGGTACTATGTATACATGCGTATATCTATACACGTCTGTTTATTCTACTATGCACCGCTGTACTTTACGTGGATACTTTATGCAGCTCGATATACGTTTATCATATATATTGTACGTTTATATATATATATATTGTACGTTTAAAGACTGTCGAGCGTATATTTTTCTTAATGGAAAAATGATGTATGTGTGTAAATATAGTAAATAACGTCAATGTTTTCCAATACGACAATCCAATAGTCATTATGGAATTGATGACGTTCCCAAAATTGTCGGAATCGCGCCAACTTTATTCGCAATTCCATTACAGCTGGATCCAACTGATAAGTCTTCCAGTACGTAAAAGAGCTGAACCATCGAATTTCTATGTAAAAGCAGGCTGCATCGGTCCAAGAGGGGTGGGGATAGTCATCCAGTCAGCAAGTCAGCCCCCCCCATCCCCCACCTTGTTCTCTAATCCTGCTGCATCTCCCATTTTTTTTTTCATCCCTTTTCCGCTGCGAAAATCCTTGCGCGAGTGGAAGCGAGTTGAAAATTCTAATGGAATTCGGGAGGGAAATTCGTTTTTACTCTGTATACGTGTAGAGCGGGTTGACTGAGTTCGGACTCCGCGAGTGTGCGAAGCTAGCAGGAACGACGCTCGGAACGAGAAGTTCGCGACGACAATCCTCCAAGAGGATTTATGAGCGCTCGTAATTACGAGCGCCTTTACCGTATTTCGCTTATTTCCCTTGTTACCTATTTCAGTCACGCTTCTTTTTTTCCCTTTCAATTTCCAATTCCGCGCATGCGCGACCTCATCGTTTATTCTCCTCTACCACGTGTCCGTCGATCTCGTATTAATTGCTGATATTAATATCAGCCGTTTCATACGAATTACTTGCAGATCACGTATCGCAGTAGGTAATAAATCATTGAATTGGCGAGATTAATAATTTTCGTTTACTCGTATATAAATCAGTGAAAATCGAGAAACGTGCAGACGCCGTTACGCGTCGGAAGGCTTTCTTTTTTTTTTTTTGAAAATTTTTCTATTCTTAAAAATTTTTTTCAGTCATGTTCTCACCTGGGACTTCAGTTCGGTTCGCAGGAAATTTTTCCAATTTTACACGTATTATCGCGACGACCTATTAAACTTCGGGGTTGACATTTTTATGGGTACAAAAAGGCCCGGGGTGCATTTGCTCCGGCACGAAGGGGTTGATAATGTTTACTCCAGGGATCGCCAAGGTGGACGCGAGGAGACGACGTATATTTCGTAGTAAAAGAAAAAAACAAGTTTTCGCCAACGGCGTGGTATAAATATCTGTCGTCGTCGCGACGCCCCGCGTCGTATCTCTGGCATGGTCGACGCCATTAGACGACGTCGGAGGTGAGAATCCGGCAGGATGTGCATCAGCGTGGATACACCCATTTCTGGCTACGAGTAGCCAAGTGGCCTTCGCGAGAAGTGGAGCAAGAACCGGCGACAAGAAGAAGTAGGAAAGTACCGGCGGTTGAGAAGGGAGGAAGGTGAGCATCGAGGGGTGAGTATAAAGGGTGGTTGTTACAAACGGCGGAAAAAAGTGAGGTCTCAGCGTTTTTCGATCTTCCGCAACGAGCCTGCCTGCCAAACTTTCCTTTCGATCGATATTCCCGTTTCATTTGCATTTATCCGGGATCGGCGAAAAATTTGAATAACTTTATGTATATCGCATCCGAGTCGGACACACTGGGCGGATCAAATAGACAGGAGACATCTTCGCGGACAGTCACGCGTAAATCGAAATCCGGAATTTTATTTTTATAACGCAATATCCATTTTTCTATATATTCATTGGGGGTGGGGGGGTGGTTGACAATCCCCACAACTTTACAATAAACAGTAAAATTTTCCAATATAAATTTAACAAATCCAATCATGACATAACGTATATGTATATACACGTATGCGACAAAAATTCATTGGGGGTGGGGGGGTGGTTGACAATCCCCACAACTTTACAATAAACAGTAAAATTTTCCAATATAAATTTAACAAATCCAATCATGACATAACGTATATGTATATACACGTATGCGACAAAAATTTGGTTATTGTATATTTGAAAAAAAAAAAAAAAAAAAAAAAAATTATCAGAAATAAAAATATTTTGACATATCGGAACAGTAACGTGTCCTATAGATCACGAGGGAGTTCCCGACAGTCTTGAATTTTTTTTTTTTAAGGGTGAAACCACCCTGTCGATGAATCCTCCGATTCATTACTCCGCCTCGAAGCGTTTCCAACGAAAATTGAATCGCTCTTTCCCCCATCCCTTCCCCTCCCCTCCCCTCCCTACTCCCCACGGCTGAAAAGATATTTTCATTAGGCACGCTCCAGCGACGACGGAGACCTTCTTACTAATCCAGGATAATGCTTTACAAACGCGGGATTCACGAATGGCCAACCCTTCATAAAACTCGGGAAATTTACGTGGTGGCGGGCGAAGGGGGGCGTGGTGGGGCTACTGCTTTCTGGTTTCACGGAGGGACGGAAGCGGGAAGGCCGATGCGTTTGCTACGGGCGTGAGGATTGCCCCATACCCGTTACCGAGAATATGTAGAAGGGGGATTGCCAGCTGTCGGGCATTGGATTTTGGAATTGACTTCTTTCTTTCTTTCTTGTTTTAGCCGGGGTGAAGGAATTCAACCCCTATTTCTTTAATACCCGAATAGAAATTTTTCTTCGAATTCTTTCCTCCTCTGCACCCAACGTTATTAGTATATTGTCTTCTTCTTCTTCGTTCCTTATACTCGGAT
The DNA here is from genome assembly GCF_000341935.2 of Cephus cinctus. Lineage (NCBI taxonomy): Eukaryota > Metazoa > Arthropoda > Insecta > Hymenoptera > Cephidae > Cephus > Cephus cinctus. Next base: position 1,295,806 of record NW_014333664.1, on the reverse strand, counting down.
ATCACCCTGGGCACTATATATATATAGGGCTCGAATATATTGTCCCTTTAAACGCTAACAAATCGCGACGCGTCCTTTAATATTCCAAAGCACTCGATCTTCGGTTTAGACGGATTTTCCTCGACAGCAGTCTGCTGCCACGTCGTGAACCTTCCTCGAGGGGACTCCCTCTCTCGGTTACTTAGCTCCTTTTGCCGGTGCAGGAGGGAGCGAGATGCGGGGCCCTCGATATATCTTCTTGAAGGTTATAACCTCCTTTCTGCTTTTCTCTCCTTTTTCTGTTTCTCCATTCGAAAAAGGCCTCTGCCCACCACCCACTGCGTCTTCATTCTTCGGGCAAGAATCGGTGATGCCTGCGTAGGTTTTATTGAAAAATCTTTTTTTTTTCTTTTTCTTCTTCAAATAATCTATCAGACATTGGCAGCACTGAAGTTCGCACGACCCGATATCCTTCGTATACGAAGAGTCTACGGTCTATATTGGGTTGTTATCAGGGTGCAGGAAATTAGCCCCCCATAATTCGAAAATTCCGGTTCTACTTGTTGTTCTGTCTTGTTATAAGTTTGTTCTATAATGTTCCGGAATAACAACTTTCTCAACTTAATTTTGTAGCGATCAGGCGAAACAAAACCACTTTTTTACTGGAACCCCCCACTTATGGAAAATCGAACTTTTTTGTTGTTTTAGATTGTTCTAGTTGTTCTAAATATTGTTCCAGAATATTCATAACGCTGAGTAAAGAATACTCGAATGGGAACAAAAAAAAACGTTTTATGCATAGCAAGTAGATATAGGACCATTTCGAACGATTTCCAGGTTATTCCAGGATGTTCTAGCTTGTTCTAGGTTGTTCTAGGTTGCTCCAAGTTGTTCTCGGTCTACCTCTGATTGTTCTAGAATTGTATAACGATCGGGTAGTCGCAAGTCGGATAAAAGTAGTAAGAAACGATTTTAAATGCATAAAACGTTTTTTTGAACCCATTCGGGTATTCTTTACTTAGCGGTATTAATATTCTGGAACAATATTTAGAACAACTAGAACAACCTTGAACAACAAAAAAAAGTTTGATTTTCCATAAGTGGGGTGTTCCGGTAAAAAAGTATTTTTTTTTCGCCTCACCGCTACAAATTTCAAATGAGAAACTTGTTTTTCTGGAACATTGTAGAACAGACGTAGAGCAACTCAGAACAAACAACGGAACCGTAATTTTCGAATTATGGGAGACTAACTTCCCAGACTTTCGTTATCAGTGGGAATAATTTTTGTCAAATTTTTCCTGAAGATTTTGAATTTTTTTTTTGTTTCAGAAGGAAAAGAAGAAAAATCAAAGATAAAGTCGATCTCGACGCTCTCTCGACGGCAGGAGAAAAATGTTTGTGAGTTTTTTTTTATTGTCTCTTGCTATTGTATTTTCTTCCTTTCATTCCTGCCACTTTACGGATAATACGGATTTAACGATAATTGGAATCGACACTGCTCAGACACTGTCTGATGATTGAGGTTCTACGGATAACCGTAAGGGCGCCTTTCGAACCTAACGACAACAAGGCACCGGGGCTATGTCGCTACGTCGCATGGTCGGTTGCGTGATTCGACGCTTTAAGCTCCCCTGTAGTCCTCACGGGAATTGAGCTTCGCGACGGCTGGAACAACCTGGGGTTACCGTGTCATGCAATTCCATAGCAATTCCTACGATAACATTTTTTCCCTTTTTTTTTAATATCAAAATCTAACACCGTCACCACGTATCAGATACGTATTTTTAATAAGTTTTATTAAAATCACTGATAAGATTAATTTCTCAAATTTATAAATGAAAATTTTTTCTTTTAAAGTTTCCATCCTCGTATGCGCTATTTTCGTAATGAGCTGTTTTGGTTACCCGTTGAAAACTTTTCTATTCAGAGAGATCAGTGAACAGGGATGCTGCGTTATCCGTAGCTATGCTGATAAGACGAGCGAGACTCGACTGCACTGTATTCAACCATCCCAACCTATCTCCTATCTGTCTACAACCTACTATCACCTACCGCTACGTACGTTCGCAGTTCGTAGTGCATATACACTAGCGTTGACTTTCTAGTTCAATTTAGCGCCACCAGGCGCTGCTTATCAATAATTAATTTACGAACGTCGCATCTCTCGTTATTAACGGACCGGTGACAAAGTTTCGTGAAATTTGGAAAATGTCCTTAATAAATTTGACGGGTTATCAGCCTTCCCCACTTAGTCTCATTAGTAAAGGATATTCAACGAAAATACCCACATCAACATACTTGCCAGCTACTTTTCGTAATCTTAGGTATCCGCTTCTCTCCCATAGAGACCCGAAAAGGTCGTAGGTCGAAATACTTCCGAGGCCCGACCGACAGGCTTACTACCTTCGTTTAAAATGTTTTCCACGCTCCTCCTATTTTCATCTTAAATATCCTCGTTACTCGCGAGGAACCTCGTGTTTGCCCTCCTTTCACGATTTCGACCCCCTTTTCGAGACCCATCTTCATTTTCTCTCCCCTTAATACACCGACGCCGAATCGAGCACCGTGTCGAGCGGGAGTTCACAATGGCAAATTGAAAAACACGAATAAAAAAAATGTTTATTTTCGTAACCTCCAATTTTTTTTTTTGGATTTCCGAAAAGTCACCAATTACCATCTACGCCTCGTATTCTCGATGAAGATTAACAAAATATATTTTCTCTGAAAAATATCTTCCCTCCTCTCTCTTATCACCTTCCACCTTCTCGCCCTATCAACTCCCCCCCAACGCAAAATGAGTCTGGTAACTGTAACATTCCTGAAAACGAATGACCCGGTATCCAATTCGTTCTGTCCACCCCGAGACGCCAAGTGGTAAAGTACCTACGCTTGTCTTCTGCTCATATAGCAACGACGTCGCCGAGGAGAGAGCGGCGTCGCGACGACGAGCCCGAGAAAGTGGTGTGTCTTCCCCGATGACGTCATTGATCAAGACTCTCCCCGCAATTATTTAGCTGTCACAGGGGTCGGATTCTCGAATATACCTATATATACACCTACGCCAAGGCAATAGTAGATAACGATAGCAGAAGGGGCCGAGGGGTCTTCTCTGCCGCCAGGCTACAAGTTGCTTTCTTCTCAGGATTTCTGCTAGCTATAGATCTTTTTTTTTTTTTTTTATGGTGTCGGCGATCGTATCTGCGAGTATACAATGATGGGTCTTACTGGACTTTACTATAGGCGAATTAAGATAAGGTCAGGTCCCAGCTGTTCCGATGGCGGTTGTAACGTTCACAGTGAACGATATACATATATACGTATGTATATATACATATTGCAAGAAGTAGCTATCGATCATAATATTATATATCACATTACTTAAAGCCTATCGACATATAATACACATTCTATGTATATTTTATCGCGGCAATGAAAATTTCTTATATGATTACGTGCAAATGGATATCGTGAAAACTTTTCGAGTAAAATTGTCGTTGCTCTCATTTAAAGTGGTTTGTCACACTCCCCCTCCCCCCTCCCCCCGCCCTCCACGCTCC
>NW_014333664.1:1289540-1292209 GCF_000341935.2 Cephus cinctus | reverse complement strand
CCCCCCGCCCTCCACTCTCCGCCACCTTGTCCGACCCACGCTCCTATTTATTTTTTTCCTCTTTCTTCCAGGTCGAACGTACGCGCCTGTAAAAGGTATATAAGACGTGTAGGATACCCGTAGACCCTCATATGTCTCGTGAAACATGACAGATAGGAGAGTATTGCTTATCGAGTAACTACACCCTACCTGTCTGCCATACCTATGTATCCACCTAACCTGACAGCGGGCCACCCTCGTCCGATGAAGGTGACACTGTCCTTGCCGTTGGCTACTACGTTTGAATTGTTTTGTTTTTTTATCGTCATCGCCGTCACTGACCACGGTATTACGATACACCCTTTTCTTTTTTTTTGTTACTTAATTTTTTTTCTCTCTTGTCCCTATCGGCGTTCCATATATTCCTATAGTGCGTTCGCGTGTTCCTATAGTACATGTGCGTTGATAAGTTTGACGTGTATATACATATACTTAAGCCCACGTTCTCCAGCCCTCGCTCCGATTGCAAACAGTAATTCCGCCACCGGTGCTTTGATTACCCCGCAGCAATAATGAAACCCTCCGCCAACCTGAACCGGCTGTTTCATCCGGAGTGATTGCCTGGCTGACGTGTATAAGTATCCATACACAGTGCCAGGCGCACGTACGTCGTCCGGGATACATAGACGCCGTAAAGAGGCGCGAGAGCCAAATTAAGTCGAGTATATCTAATGGGGATGTTTTTCGAGCGGCGGGACGCTACCGTGACAATTATTTGCCCGGGAAAACGACGTATAAATTCCAACGGGCGGCGACGTGTTCCGTCTCGCAGCTAAAAACTCCTATTTTTTTTTCGGAATTCTCTCTCGCCCCCCCCCCCCCCGGGGGGGGTGATTCTCCCCTTCACCCCTCCCGCGTAGCCACCTTTATTTTTCTCCCTCCCGTACTCATTTCGTTCCCGTATATTTCGCGATTCGAAAATATTTTCACGACCATACGACGAAATTGTAATTTTATACGTGAATTTTCCAAATTCCTCTCTTCGTGCTTTCACTCAATCCTACGGGACGATGGCTTCAGGGGGGTTGGTTTTTTTTTTTCACCAACCCCCCATCGGCTATCGGGCACGTCGCGAACCTGCTTTATACCCACGTGGGAGTATTAAGGGATACAATTTTTTTTTTATCCCCTATTTAACGAAGGTGCACGAGAATGCCCGAAGGTTCACGAGGGTGAGATTAGAGATGAAATAATTAATTCGGGCAAAGGTGCGAACCTCATCTCGGATTCGCATTAATCTTCCGGCACGAGTTATGCAGCATCCCCCTTTACAGCATCCAGTAGCAGAGCGCTGTAGCACGGACCCCCCCCTCTCCGTATCTCCCCAACGCTGTTACACGTCAGCCCTGCTTTCTCTGTCTCAGCGAAATAATACACCCTTGGCTTCGATTAAATAATGCATCCACGTCGGCTCGACGTGAAACTTCATCTCGACCGGGTGTCGCGCGATTGCATTAATCTTTCTCGCGTATTTTTCTACGTCGTGTCGGGCATGCATGCATGCACTCGGGTTGTGCCGGGTAGCGCAGCAAGTGGAGCGTAAGTAATGCAGAACTTGGGTAGCGTAATATTTTGTAGACGCGAACAATACGTTTCGTTCGGTGTGCCGTTCGAGTGCGACCGTGGAAAGTGCACGTCGAATTACACGCGTATCCTCGATGTTTCGCGAGCGCCGCGCGAAAAAGGCGAATTATGATTTTTCCTTCGTCTTCTCGACTTCCCTTGTAACCTTACGGTCTTCTTCTCTATGCGTATGCTGGAAATAATATGAGCGGCGTAAAAGTGTGACGTAACGCCCACGCAAACCCAGGTCGTTCTCGATCGTCGTTCCCCGCGGCAGGAATATCTCGAAGTAAGAAGCAAGTACGAAAGGACGAACGAGACTCGTAAATCGTATGGCCGTGCTGCCGAGGGAACGTGTCTTGTCTGCTTGTTTCCGAGGACGTGTGAGAAGGTGAATTTGGGTGAGAGTAAGAGAGAGATAGATGGAAAGCAAAGATATTGCTACTGGAAGAGAGAGAGTGAGAGAGAGGAACGGTGGAAGTAGAATAGGTGCGTTGATATTCAGACAGTGCGAAACGGAGAGATTCGTTATCGCGAGCGTGATCTATGTTGAAGTCGAGAAAAAGAATTGAAAAAAAATTTCATTTCGACATTACGAAAAATGAGTAATGAAATTTTTTTGTCATATTCGAGATGAAAATTATTTCGTACTTTTTTTTTATTCGCGAAACTAGCTGCATTTTAATTCTCATATATCCGCACGCTTCGACGATTCGCTCTTTCGTACTTTGTCTAATATTTAATTTTCATGAAATAATACGGTTTCTGTTAATGCGACTCGGGGTGGATTTTGTCGAGGGGCCAAGGGTGCCGGATGTCATATTAAGTCGCGAAAGGAGTTCGAAGGTGGATAGGGGAAAGGAAAAGAACCCTTTTGAATTTTCATTAGCGTCAGTTTTAATCACACTTTCACCCCTCCACCCCAAACTACCCCTTTTCGCGAACGGATCCTCCGTCCATAATCCGGCACATCGTCATCCGCGAGAGATCTTGAAAATCGTAATTGCACAAACGTCCTCTCGTGCCACCGCGAGGGACCTGGTTCGGTCGAGTATGGGGCGAGGGGG
>NW_014333664.1:1285111-1289416 GCF_000341935.2 Cephus cinctus | reverse complement strand
GGGCGGGGGGGGGGGGGAGTCTCTTTGAGCACTAGGATCGCGTAGGGAGACGAGCAAGATGGCGGCCGGTGGAGTAAGACGTTGGGGAGAATAAAGAAAGAAAGAAAAAAAGAAAAAGAAAAGAAAAAAAAGCTAAACGAGAGTGTAAAGGACGTTAAGGAAGATATAGGACGACTGAAGTGGCAAGGAAGACTCCGAAGACGTCGCGTCAAGATATCCTAGGGGTAGTTTTGAAAGGGATAATCGTCCAGGAAGCGGCGGGTCCTGGCACAAAGGAAAACCGTTCGTGATCCTTTAATGGCTTATTAATTACTTCGGGCGGAGTGTGGGGGGGGGGAAAGGGAAGGGGTAAAAGACGCGGGGAAATTAAAGTGCAGACGCAGGTATAAAGCGGGATTAATTATAAATTCGTTCGGGGAACGACGGAACGAGATTGGGTGACCCCCGTTTGTCACTGGAGGGGTGACCGAGGTCATACTCAATTCGAATTACCCAGTCCTGCCGCATTGAATTCAGGGTATGTAATACCCGATCTTAAATGCCACATTTAAGTATGCGGCGCGATTAAAATCTCTGTATACACGAGCATCGTCCCTATTAATTCAGCCTTAATCGAGTGCGAAGGTTTGCGCTACGTTATAATAGTCGACTGATTTATCCGTCGTTCGTCCCCTCGGAAAAGTTGAAATTCAATGCGATACCCTATCGGCCATCGGCAACAGAGCCACCCTCTCGTATCTCCAGTCTTATATCATACACCGAACTCTACCCTTCGGTAGAAAATCATCCCCGGATTCTTGGGATCCCCTAGAAAAGTTTAAGAGCAAAAAAAAAAAGACTGACTTATCTAAACTCGCTATAAACTTGCTGATCCAGTACCTGGTATACGTCTGGACTAATCTGTATTAGGATCCGGATTATGTAATGTACCTATTAAATTTTCGATCAGACTGTATCCGTAAGTTTGTATAGGTATAGCGCGCGTGCGTAGTCGGATTATAGGTTCGTTCATGAAGAATTTAATGCATTGCGCTAAGGCCACGTTTAAATCGACGCTCGTCTCTTGCTTTCTATTAAAGGTCGATTCTCATAGTGTGCTGTTCGGCTGGATCTTCAAAGTTGCGCAATACTTTTCTGTACACTTTGTTACTGTTATTTGCTGTTCGCGACTACGGCGGTAGGAAAATAGTGGGATGGCTACGTTCTCCTGGAATGGAAGAGCAGGAGAGTCACAACGGGCAGCGCCGGCAGTAATCGGGTCTCTCGAGTCAAGTCAAGTCAGTCAGTCAGTCAGTCAGTTCGAAGCGGAGCGTCGAGCTACGACGTGCTTTCTCTACTGATTCTCGCGTGTGCGCGACTCTACGTACGTGTCCCGATAGTTTATTTGTCGAGTGAGCGTGGTCACTCTGGTGTGTTTGACTGTATCGCGGAGGACTCAATTAGAAACCGGAACGTTCGGCGAATTGAGTTTACATGGTCGGCCGTGTGTCCGGGTGTATAGTGGTTACTGTGCTGGAATTGTTTCAGGACTTTTTTTACTGTGAAGATACGACTTTTTTTCATGGGTTTTGGGTAAGGCAAACTTTTTTCATTTTTTTTCTGTTTTAGTGCTCCGTTACACGTCATGGAATTTGACACGTGTAACTTTTTTTTTTTTTTTTTTCGTGTCATTTTATACGACGCGCGTGTACCTCGCGACACGTGGAGACAGTTTTGTTTGATGAACGAATTAGGAAGTTCGTACGGTCGATTTGTTTGGAGTTCTCGGTTAATAATAGACGAAAGGCGATACTAATATCTCGTTCAGGAATAGTCCTGGGGACTTTTTTTTTATTTTTATGAAATTAGTATCGATTAACTTTCGGGGATTGATTTTATTGCTGGAAATAATTTGATTTTTTTTTTTTTTTTCGATTTTTATGCCTCTCTGGTCGCTTCCATTATTTCGTTTTCACGTGGTCAATGTAACTGTAGATAAAGATTGGTCTACGGTAGAATTATTAAGAGCTCATTAATACGTATTGTCTTATGTATTATTCATTATGACCGCGTCTGCTTGATTGGCGGCTTTTTCTACGTGCTCCTCCCATCTTCTTGATATACTGGAACACGGCTGTGTACTATATATATATATATATATAATGATACTATGTGTCCACCGTTAGCATTACTATGGCACGTCCGAATATGAGATGCTGCAACAGGAGCGGATAACTGTTATGATTATTGTGCGTTTCTCACGAGATTTGCAGATTCCTAGTAAACCTTCTAACTTGATAGTCCCCCACTTTTGGTTTATGCTTTTTTTTTCGTGATAAGTTTCATTTTTTCATTTCTGAATTACGTGATCCTATTTATTCTATGACATTTATCTTTTTTTCCCCTTCTAATAGACGAGAAAATCAATTATTTCGCGAATAGAATATTTTTCGCGCGTTTTCAAAGACGCGAATTGAATTTCTGACGCAACTGGATACTACATCCTTCCGTGCGACAGAAGGACTCTAAATGCGTCTTTGCAATTCCTTTGACAAAATTCCTTTCCTGGAAATCCTTCCTGTAATCAGATACGGATTTACCTTCAGTGATAATTTCAATCACATTCTGATTTCGCTAGTGCGAGTAATCTTGTATCTCGTTGCCGGCTGCAGTATACTTAGTTCTAAATTTATTTATGTCAAAGTTCATTTCGGATTCATATTTACTCGCATAGAGACAGAAAAAAGTTTCATTAATTATTATCTTTTTTTTTTCACGCCAACATATTTTGAAGTAACCTCCTTTCGCACCCCCCGTCTCATTTAACGAGACTATTTCAAAAAGTATGAAAAAATAATAATAATAAACTCCAATAAACGACGGAACGTAAATAAATTTTATTTTACAAATTTTGTAATCCCAATAAAAAGTAAAAAATTTTCAAAAAAAAAATATTGACTTCAATTTCCGGTTTCCCTCGTCACTTTTTTTTTTCTTTTCCAATCTCCCCCCCGGTTAACAACTCATTCGTAGAAAATAACGAAGCTAGTTACAAAAGTCAGTCGAGACAGTTGATCGATCAAAATCCCTAGACAGACCTGGATTCCCTATAATACAAATCAAATGAATAATAATTAACGAGCGACAATCTCTTGAGTGACATTTTACCAATTTCTATGTCTCTTCTATATATTATCTCTCTCTCTCTTTCGACCGTCCGTAGTCGCTCTGTAGATCTTCGCATTCGTTTCCTCTTTTCCGCATTTCCGCTTATCCGTCCTTTTTCGCCTTTACCGAACGGACTCTGAACGCGATACTTGTCTGCCCGTCACTCTAGCTACACTGGCTCCCTACGAGCCACTCGACTCTCCCGTACCAGTGTCTGGCAACGTTCCAAAAATTCACTTTTTCTACTAGCTTCACGGCGGATTTATACGCGAGTCCTGCGCCCATTGTTTGTTCCCCTGCTCGCGAAGCATTTCAATACATCTCTTGATTGCAATGTCAATAGTCTGCTGCGCTGCGCCTTGACAACGACGGCTTACGGCCAAATTGGTTTATCGGTAGGTGCATTGTTCTTATGGCGTGCAAGGGGAAAGACTTTGCATTAGCCAGACTAACGGATATCAGTGGTTCTCATTGGCTCCGATTTTATCGTACTGGAAGCAAATTTCAATCGACGTCGAGAAAACAAAAAAAATTGATTACCTCGAGTCAACGTGGTTTGCGCTTGTAAATTTTTTATTTCGAAAAAAAAAAATTCATATACAAAATTTTACCGGTCAGTTAACGCTCCGAATGGTTTGGTCGATAATATTTTTTCATAACATCTGCTCGACTTGCATATTGTCGACCTGCAAGGTTACGAGTGTCGATAGGAACGCGATAAACACACTTGTCAATGACGCCTAGGTACGTTTTCATGCAACTGCACACGTTCGCTCTAATACTTTAGGCACGATATTCTCGATAACTGTCAATTTTGCCGTTTGAACGAGTTTACTTTGCTTCGACTTACTTTTACTGTCGCGTTTTCAATTTTTATCTATCGACATCGTCGCTCGGTGAAAATTTCAAGACTCACGCCGAACCATGGATTCACGCTTGATAACGGCTGGGATAAAAGTCTTGTGTCTTATCGATTCCACTTGATGGCACTCAGGCGTGGCTCGTGGAAAAGTCAGAGGAATCACGTGACGTCCTATTGTTCTTGGCTGTGATATATATATATATATATATACTTTATTTGCTATATTCACTTATAGCTATTATTCACGCGATTTCTTTTTCTTTTTTGAACGTGACGTCCTATTGTTCTTGGCTGTG
>NW_014333664.1:1280308-1285000 GCF_000341935.2 Cephus cinctus | reverse complement strand
ATATATATATATATATATACTTTATTTGCTATATTCACTTATAGCTATTATTCACGCGATTTCTTTTTCTTTTTTGACACGAACAAAACGGATGTATTTTTGGCGATGCTACCAATCGTTGTGATTGAATGAGTTGAAAAAATAAAACTTTCACTTTTCAAATTGACACTGGGCTAAATGGAAAGTCTGAAAACCGGTTGACTGTGCACGAAAAAAGTAGTAAGATAAAAAAAAATTTATCGAGAGACTAGTCGCCGTATTTTCAAAAATTTTGGAAATTTCATAAAATTGAACGATCGTGAAAAGCATTATTCTTTGACTTCGCGTAATCGCATTAAAGGTCTGGTTCAGCAGAGTGAATTTAAAATTACTCAACGATGCAGATACGACTGAGGTTGGCGTCGGGACGCACGTTGCTTACAGATACATTAGACGTCTGCCGTGGGTACGCCGACGCCTGAGAACGTAACGGCTCACGAGTACGTGACATTTCTTATGTATAAACTCAAAAGCAACTTCAGCTACGAGCATTCGTGAATGTCGGATTTGCTTTACGTGTTTATCACGAAATTTCTATTTTTCCTATCGATGGAAATTTTTATTTTTTTTTCCCCAAAAAATATTTCCCATGCCCAGCAAAGACGAAATTTTTTTTTCAAAATTTCGAAAATTCCGAAATTACTTTCACTCAGTTATTTACGGATTCGGAGTAGAAAAAATTATCCAGCTTCCCGAAATAGATTCCTCAGATTTCTCGTGTACACGTCTTTTGTGCAGCCTATTGTATACACGGCAAGCATGTGTGTGTCGCCGGGCGATGGATCGGCGTCGCGACGGGGATCGGCCTCGTGTATAATAGTCGCGTATAGGCGAGGGTCGCGTAAGGTCGCCACGGTTGGAAAGTGTGCCGTCGAAAGGTCACCGTTTACTCGTTTCTGCGGGAAACTAACGTGTAGCCGCATAAAAGAGAGGTTAGAGCTCTGCTCGTCCTGGCGTCTGTCTTCTCGGTGGGTACAGTGGGTAGTCAGTTGAGATAAAACGGGAACGATAGGCGATCAGACAAGGAGTTAAACAGGGGAGTATGATACGGGCCAGTGGAAATAAGCTGGAAGTAGATTGAGAATGAGTCTAGTCAGACATGCCATGTCAAGCGTCGAAGGTTTGACCCGTTTGTAATTACCAGCCATTTTATCGAAATAATCCACTTGCGGAAACTGATCACGTAGCGGGCGTCCAATCGCTGTCTTCTTATCTTCCTTGCCTTCGACGCTCACTTCACTCGATAGAAAACGGATTGGTCGGGGGAGTCTATTAAGAGTTTGTCGAACGCGCATGCGCGCTGGCACGTCTTCCGTTTCCTTCTTCATTATCTTCTTACTTCCTACTTCGTTTTGCTACTCCCTTCCAAATCCCTTTATTCACGTGAGACCTTCCTTTTTTTAAACCCTTTTATTTCTCATTCCTTCTCTCTGGCTGCGATCCAGTAGGTATCGCTCGAACGCTGTCAGACAGTTTGGGTAAATGCCATTGTCTGTCTGAAATGTCGGATTCTTATTGGCGAACCAATTTATTCCGGTTTCGAGATCGCTCTGGGAAATTTATCGGGGGATGCTGCCTGGCGGTAATGTGCTTTTACTTCATTCTTTTTTCTGCCTACGAATTGCACAATGCTTTTCTCAGTGGTTCGGTACGATTGAGGTAGAGAGTTTTTTTGGGGAAGAAATTTTTTATTAATTACTAAACACTCACCCGCTTGAATATTAATTACAGAAATTTCTAAATTACCGACACGTACATACCGATCGACTTAAGACAGGCTGCACTTGCAGCAGGTTTAGATTAATAGTTTATATATATATGTATAAAATTGTATTATATGCCATATTTCGTAGCATTGTGGATAATTTCACAGAGCCTGACAATAATTTCGCGAAGTCTTTTCTGCGCTACCGCAGAGCTGCCTTGCTTCACTTTTATAAAAGATGAAAGGCACAAGAGAGGGCGACACCGGTCGTATACGATTATCGCAATTAGTCTAATTTCACGTCTGAAAAGTTGCTGTCCTCCTAGATCCCTGTCAGTCACGCTGCAAAGACGTGCCATTTAGTTAAAGAGCCGACCTGGGATCCCGTAAGTAAATTAAGTAAGAAAATTATGAAGATTTTGCCACCGTCTGCAGAATCCCATTGCGTATCACGCAACGCTTGGACCAACCTAACCTAACCCATTCGTTCCCAAGCGAAGCTTCAGTCTGGTTGGATGTGGTTTTGTGGATCGTTTTCACTTTTCTCATAGAAATCTACCTTCGTTTCGTATCTCCACTGTGCCAATTACTCTGTCGAAATGTCTCTGCGTTAGATTCGCTCAAAGGGTTTTTTTTTGGTAATAAAAATAATAACTCGTTTTCGTATTATTATTATTTTTTTTTTCATTTTTTTTTATCCCACTCCGTCAGGATATCTCTGGGTCGTGTTCCACTGGTTACCAGTGTCTGGCTAGTCGGGGGATGCTCTCCTTAAGAAAGTTTTCAGCTAATCCACAACGATTACTTCTGTCGTGCGGAGCCACAATTGGGCGACGAGCACACTGCCGGATTTCCACGAGGAATTTATCCGGTTCGCCGCTGGCTTTTCCTAGGAAGTTTAGTACTGGGATAAAAGCGAGAATCAAGTAGAGTAGAGACTGTTTCTCTGTTCCTTCCTGTTACTGTTGTGTCGTGTCGGATGGTTGTCGGAAGTACTATATATATGTATATATATTGTACGGTATGGTATATACCGGGATTAAAGTATCTCAACATGTAGCGATTCCCGTTGCCATGGAGATGACGTGTATTAATACGAAGGGAAACATGAAGTATAATGATAATAATGAAAATACATATTTCAGTGACATCCAATTTATCCGATATCAGGGAGGTCAGATAATCTGATTATAGATGGCGAAATCATTACCGATACGTGGATTCATTTTTTCTCATCTTATCTTGATCGACGGTCGTTTTGAAAGTAGGTTTTGAAAAATTTTCTACTCATTGCCGAAAACGGTAAAAAAATGTCTCTGGAGCACGTTCGTCGGTTATAACATCTTTTTCTCTCTATCTTAATCTTTTTTTTTTTTCTCAGTTTTATATATAACGTATATATATAGGCTTTGGGGATCAGGGTATACCATCTTCCTCGTAACATTATCATAATTCATACGAGATGAAAAAGTAACGAGATTATGGCCTATGTATGCGTGTCATAGTGGTTTTTGCACAGCGTCGAGAGACTACTTTCCCGGCGTGAGTTGCGAGATAGGAAAGTAGGTATATCCCGAAACGACTCAGACACATCCGACCTATTCCCAAGACCGTGTCATCTCGTTCCCTCTCGGTCCAAGGGGTCGAAACGAAGGGACGGGAAAGTAAGAGCAAAGGTAGGGGGTGATGGGAATAAAAAAAAAAAAACAACCCCTCGTAAGAAAGTGTGACCCTGTCCAGTTAGCTACCGGGATTTCAGTCCGGAGCACTTTTTGGCACCCTTCGTGTCACGGAAAATCCACCCCGTGATTCGCGACGGTCACGCGATCCTCTGGACACGCATTAGGGATTTTTTTTCATGTTTATTTTTGTCTGTTTCTTTTTTTTCATTCTCCTCTCTCTCTCTCTCTCTGTTCGCTTTCGTCGCGTTTCCCCGTTTGGGCCGGATCCTTTTCTTTTTTTTTTCACCGCGAATTTCTTACCTATTAATTAATCACTCACTGATTAATAGGTCCTCCGTAGAGGCGTAACGTTCCAACAGGGTGGCAAGCTCGGGATTAAACTTTGCGCGTTTATCCACGTGAATTTACGCGAGTCGCGTGACCGAGAGGAATGTTGGAACTGGTCGAGAAAGCTTTATAAAGATAAAAATAGATTTTACCTTATTCCCCTTCGTCGGCCTCCTCTCTCGGTCTCGCCCTCTGGATTCTTGCTCGGCGATTAATTCGAATTAATTCGAAAGCTCCTTTGGCCGAGGGTCGATGCACGTCGACTTGTGTAGCGTGTTCCAGAGATTGTATGCATTGCTTTACCTGCCTCCACGATAAGGCTCGGGTGCGGCCATGACCCAGCCAGTAGTAAACCTACCCTCTTGGTCAGACGACCTCGTGGCCTCATTTTTCAACCCCTTTTCACGACTCTTACCCGTTTTATTTTTATTCCTTTTCACGCTGCGAGCATCTTTGTGCTTCGCGGATCCACGCTCTGTGTTTCTTTCACGTGGTATCTCGTGGTTACATCGTGCCGGAGCGTCGGGACGCTCTTTTGTCAAGGGATGCACGCCGACCAGTTTCCTTTGCAGCTGTTGCACCTATCGGGACGCGTTGGGTTTTTTTTTGTTATTTTTTTTCCCGTTTTCTTTCTTCACTTTTTATACTTTCACGTAAAATTTCACCGGTATTTCGCGAGATCGCTTCGCACGAAAATTGCCACAGGTCGTCATGGACGAGAGAGAGAGAGAGAGACAGCGAGAGGGAAAACCTTTGTGAGAATTTTCTCGATAACACTCGTATTCGTATGCAGTTTGAATTTTCTTGAAAGGCTCCCACCCACGCTTCTCGCATGTCGGCGACTGTGTATCCTGCAGGTATACGAGCTTAACGAAGCGTGACTTGTCAAGAATAACGTTTTCTTTCTTTTTTTTTAGGGGGGGGGGGGGGGTTTTTTTT
>NW_014333664.1:1264459-1280255 GCF_000341935.2 Cephus cinctus | reverse complement strand
TTTTTTTTTTTTTTTTTTGGGGGGGGGGGGGGATATTTTTTACGTATGTTCATATCTTTGTTCAGTTTTCTTTTGTTTTTCACGTTCTTTTTTAACGTTAACAATTCGCATGCACGAGACACCAAAAGTGCGTTCGAAGACGATTATGGGAACCAGCCTGTAGTACATTTTACATGCGTAGTACATTGTTACTCTGCAGTAGGTACGACGGAACAGAATATTAAGATGTATGTTTAGCAAGCATGAAAATCTCTGAAAGTATCGAGTGACATAGTCTTCCTGGAAAATTCAGTAGCGTCGGATTTTCTACGCGCGTCATGGCTTAATGTCTTAATTAAGTTAGGTTAGGTTAAACCTAGATAGGATTTTACCTCGGCTTCCCCCTCCGTCCCTGCTCCATTGTAACATAAATCCTTCCGGTATCCTTGCGCATTTTCCACCAGCTTTCATCCCTTCCCGACGTGCCTAATCCCCTACGTTAGAGACTCCCTTCACTTTTTCCTTTAAATCTTCCAGCTTCCTAAAGACGCCAAACGCCAAGGAACTGCATCTAAATATAACTCTTATCACGTAAGACAGTATCGGCTCGATAATACCGTAAAAGCAAACTCTCTGGCTATAACTATTTCATATTTTGAAAAAAAGTGGTTCCTTCGTTGCATAAAAAAATCATCTTTTAACACCCTATTTATTTTTTATTCAATCATCACGAAGCTCTTAATTTGTGTTTTTCACATTTTTCTTATCGCGTCTACTAACTTCCTTATTGCGTCTCGTGTTCTCTCGCTATTTTCTAATTCAAGTGAGGGTCTGGGAAGTTAGCCCCCCATAACTCGAAAATTCTGGTTCCGTTGTTTGTTCTGGGTTGTTCTAAGTTTGTTCTATAATGTTCCAGAAAAACTAGTTTCTCGAATGAAATTTGTAGCGGTGAGGCGGGAAACACAGTTTCTTACCGGAACCCCCCCATTTATGGAAAATCAAACGTTTTTTAGTTGTTCCAAGTTGTTCTAGTTGTTCTAAATATTGTTCCAAAATATTAGTACCGCTAAGTGAAGAATACTCGAATGGGATCAAAAAAACGTTTTTTACATATAAAATCGATCTACATTGTATAGTTCCCATTTCCAATCTTGTTCTACATTGTTCTAAGTTAGTTGCTATTATCCGATCGCTATACAAATCTAGAACAATCATCGATAGACCCAGAACCTAGGAAAACCTAGAAAAACCTAAAACAACCTACAAAAACCTAGGAAAACCTAAAACAACCTAGAAAAACCTAGGAAAACCTAGAACAAGCTGGAACAACCTGGAATAACCTGGAAATCATTCGAAATGGTCCTATATCCACATGCTATTCTGAGAGCGTTCGTCCTCCTCAGCTTTTCCAGTGTTCCCTGGTTTTACGTATCTGTCCTACCTGATCAACCTGGAACAATCTGGAGCAACCTACATAAACCTACGTAAACCTACGAACACCTAGGAAAACCTAGGAAAACCTACGAAAACCTACGAAAACCTAGGAAAACCTAAAAAAACCTAGGAGAACCTAGAACAAGCAGGAACAACCTGGAATAACTTGGAAATCGTTCGAAATGTTCCTATATCCACATGCTATTCTCAGAGCGTTCGTCCTCCTCAGCTTTTACAGTGTTTCCCTGGTTTTACTTGTCTGTCTGTTTTTTGCGCATCACCGCTACAAATTTCAATTGAGAAACTCGTTTTTCTGGAACAATATAGAACAAACGTAGAACAACTCGGAACAAACAACGAAATCGGAATTTTCGAATTATGGGGGGCTAACTTCCCGGACCCTTCAAGTGACCAAAGTGGCATTTTTTTTCCGACGTTATTTTCAGTTACCAGTCACGAATTTCAGGACTTAATCTCTTGCGTCCTGACGCAACATACGCATGCATATGTATATGCATATATGCACCTTCATGCGGGGACTGTATATGCTAAGGGCTCATAAAGATGTTAATACACGTACCGCTTTCAAGGAACGTTTACGACTCTGCAATCGAGACACGAAATCGCGTGGCTTTTGCTCGCAGTAGATATAGACCGTCCCGTATTCGTAGTCAGACTTGCCCTATGCATTTTCCCTTAAGCGATTATTTGAATTTCTGCTCGGCCACGTAAATCGCGACAAGATCGTTCTTTATAGACGGATGCTTTATATTGGCTAATATATATATATATATTGTATATATGTATATATATATATAAGAAGTAAAAGGAAAAATAAGTATCCGGCTAATACTCTCCCTTTACCTTCAACGAAGTATCCGTATTTTGTCGTCGCCGCTACGTCAAGAGTTTTCAGCGGTGCGCTTTATCAGGAGTAGAAGGGGAGCGTCGTTTAACCGAGCAAAGGGAGCATTCTCCTTCTTTAGGCGTCTCCAAGGATTTGTTCCCGACGTCGGCGTCGTTTCACGAGTCGAGCATGGAGTGGAAGATCCTTTCTGCCTTTACGATAATGCCATTGTCTTTACTGTGGCCTAACGTCATTTTACTTGTCGGTGTTTTTTTCTTTCTTTTATTACGCTTTTTAAACTTTCACGCAAACATTGACTTTGCACTTGTAAATCGATCTTAAGCGTCTGATGGCTCTTTGAAAAATTATCTTTATCTTCCTATTAATCGTCTTTGTAAATTTACTCTAAATAAATGTTGGCTTAGGAAGATATGGATTTAAGGGTCGATAACTACTGAGGTCACTTCGATGTATGAAGATTTTATGTGATCCGATAAGAATGATAAAATGACAAAATTGATTCGTTACTGTCTCATCGATAAAAGCAGGTGCCAGGTATTTTATAGTGCGTGGTCGATGGTAGGGAGTATAAGAAAAAGTAGAAAAAGACGTTCCTAGTCCGGCACGTGAATGCCTCGAGTAGGATAGGTGGTGACGTGGGATGCGAATGAAAACCTGGTGGAAAAATTTGGTACCGTAAGAGAGATGATGAGAAAGGAGGGGCGGTGGGGGGTAAGGTAAGGGGGAACGGACAGCACCAGTAGCTGGCGGATACCGATGAGATTTTGAAAAAGGTTAAAGGGATCGGCTTTGGGACGAAGTGCGTCTACGTTCGTTGGAGCGGATGGATATTTTTCAAAGGGCACAATGCCGAATTTACATTGTCGTCGTGGCGTCGCGACGAAGGACGCCGATAAAGGGGGAATCGAGCTTGGACCGTTTCATTCGTCAGTTTTGACCTGCGACCTCGACGCCGTTTACTCACTGTCCCGCGAAATCGAGTAGATCCGGAATTTTCTCAACCGACAAATTCACATGGCTACTCAATCCTGGCGTCTGTGTATAAAAGGAGCGTATCTACTGAGAAAAGGCTTAGAGGCTGATCTTCCGTTGGTTTCACGCGATCATTCATTTTTTATCATTTTAAATGAAGTCTTATGGGGTCATTGGACATACGGATGGTTTATAAATTTTTTTTTCTCACCAATTTAAAATTGTCAATGAATACAAAAATATATATATGACAGCTACTGAAAATGAGGGATTAGATTTTTTGGAAATAATTTTTTTTTATCAGATATATTTTTGATTGACAAACGCAGGGCTTCCGGGATTTACTTTTGGAGAAGACTGTTTGAGAAGGTAGAGGGTCGCTCAAGGGAAAGCTTGTACTTTTAGTATATTATTTGTTCGTAAACTTGAGTAACGTTATCCTTGTCAAAGCTCGACCCAGAAGATCCCATACTTATAACGATCCTACGTAAGCACCCCTGCTAGTAGGGGGTCAAAGGTTATTCGTCATTGTCCTTCATACAACTCACTCACTCCCTGCCACGTGTTTGGCCTTCAAAAGATCCACACTCGATATTAATACAAAAACGAAGTATTTCCAACTTCGGATACCTGCCGAACTGAATAGTTTATATAGATCAAATTAATAAATCTTTTTATCAGTCCTCTTTTTTTTTAAGATACCCAAAAAAAAGTTATGCTCTAAATATTAATCGAAGACCCGATATGCCCTCAAGGTGTATCAATGCCATTAATAATGTTGTTTGTACAATTACATAATTTATTTTCCGTCCAAAGAATCGGAGTTCCATGAAATATTAATATTTAACTTTCGTAGTTTGACATAGCTATATATATATATATATTTCGTGTAAATAGATAACAACGACCGAGAAATTTGTCAACGATCAAACGTAGCTTCTGGACTTTGTTCGAAGCCAATATGGCGCCCCGGGGTATTGTGTTAATATTTGAGGAAGCAAACTCGTCCCTAGATTTCAGGATGTTGATGGATGGCGAGTCCGCGTGGACTGAACTAATCACGCTTTAGATAAATTGCGGACCCGCCCTGTTCGGAGGTTGATGCTACCATCTCGGAATTGCGTCTTGGACACATGGGGTCTCCTGATCCTCGTGTCTCATTCAATTTTATCCATATACAGGAGGTATACCGCCTACGCAGTGTATCCTGTACGCGATACCCACCATGCGAACTTTCATACGTACCCGGCTTACTATAGGGGCATACGTGTATAGAGCCAGAAAGCATAAAGCGCAGTCTGAAAGTTTCAACCTGAAGTCAAAGCCGTCATCTTCCTGCAGATGAATGGAAGTTTCTTTTTTTTTTTTACATTGAGAAGTTATTACGTAATAATGATAATAATAGTAGCAGCAGTGGCAATACCAGTAGCAGGTCATCATTAACGTATTTCTCTCGCAGTCGGTTTATGATCGTCTTCTGGAAATGCCAGAACGCGCTGGAAACTGGCCTTTAGAAAAGGTTCGAAGCTTTGGATTTATCTTGAACGGATTTTTATCACGGTTACGTAAACTACGCGACGTGCTCGCGTGGCTGTCGTTGACGGTTTATCCGTCGTAACTCCTTTACCTCGACATTCTTCTCGCCATCCAATACCGCAGCGCCAACCATACCCCTTGCGTCACGATCGTAAACTAATGGAACACACCTTCAACCCCTTTCGCACTCGATTTCCATTTCCGCACTGGGCTTGATTTTCATGAGGCTTTTACTCGTCGCTATCAAACGAAGATATACTTGATTTACGTGTAATCTAGCCATAATCCGTTTGTGATAACACTCAGGGATTTTCATTAATTTTTACATGACATTAGATTTTTTTAATTATTATTTTCATGAAAATCATCCTTAATCCTCAGTTATAAGCCCGTGGCGAAAGATTTTTTTTTCCATTTTTCTTTTTTTTTTAACCCTTTGCTATTTGGATTTTTCTTCGTTGGGACTATACCAGCTAGTCGGATAATTGCCGCCGCCACGGCGGCACCGATCGTCAAAGGGTTAATGAAATTCAATCGCTGATTGGTTTTGGGCCGTAAAAAAAATTGTCTTGCTAATTACACGGGGTGAAAACTTGTCATTTATCGTACGAGCATATATCAATGATAATAATCATGTACATTGTACACTCTGGACAAAGAGTGTGTAAGCATTGAACATTCGTTATGCTTAAAGTTCGGCTTCGTTTATGATCCTTCATTGTGCCTTTGGTGCCATTTTGGATACATCTCGTTAATGCTATGTAAATTTTCAGGGACTTTGACGTCATCTTTCTCGTAGTGTGTGTGTATATATGTATTCACGTTGTATATATATATATTTAACTACCTGGATCTCTGAGGATTCTCAAATAACTCGATATGACGACTCTTGAAACTTTCACTGTTTGCCAACTATCCTCAATTTCACGTGGGACAGTCGCAACGAGAAATATTCACTCTAGACGAAAATTAATGATTCGTACCAGACTTATACGTGCTCTGTATACATATTCAAGTTGGATCTTACTACTCAGAAGCATAGAACGCAGCTTCGTCAGTTGATACAGTGAATTGTGGTAACGACTAACCAACGTGTTATTATGTCGGGAGTTCTTGAAGACTTCACGAATTCGAATTGAACAAATAGTGCGAATGCATTCTTGTTTCGTTTGTAATGGATAAGCGTGGCGGGTGGGTCTTTGTTCTGGGGAAGAACAATGGAGAATTCTCGACAGTAGCTAGAGTTGCCGCTTAACGTCATAGAATTATAAAAGGAGAGTTTACTGTCTCTCGCTGTAGCATTCTCTCGACGATTAATAACAGACAAAAGGTGCATTGAAAATTTGTCTTTCGCTTACCACTTTTCGAGAGCAACTGTACCTCCGTCACTGTCGTTTCGAAAGCACGTTCCTTAATTACGAAGGTTAGTCCGGGGGGTATTCGGTATAGATGGCAGCAGGAGCGGCTTCTTGGCGGAACAATGATAAATACTTATTAGAAGGATGTCTTTGTTAAAGAAAAAAAAATTTTCTAAGCCTCTTCCCGACCGAATCAAAGTTGAAAACATAAGTGGAAGGAAATAATCGCGGTGGTGACTGTACCGCCATTGTTAGGTCTGATTTTCAACGTTGACGTTGAAACGTAAAGAAAAAGTCTTTCGGATAGAATATCGGAATGAAGTTGGATAACATTGAAAATCGTCGTGTTTGATTTATATATCCACTATACGTATAATAGTTAACGCGAGTAAATTTGCTCCAAGGATTTTGACTCGAGGTGAAAATACCGTAATTGCGAAGACACGATCGACATCTGGTCGTCGGGGTGTGAAAATGGCTCGTGGGTTAAGTAGGAAACTGCAAGAAGGGGGTAGAAGGATAGAGAGGGGAAAAAATGTAGCGACGATCTGGAGAAATAGAATGTGACAGCACGAGAAATATTTTTGGCGCGTATTCAATTAACTTTTGAGAGTCGTGGATTGTGGGTAACGACGCCAAGTGTAAAATGACTTTTCAAAGGTGCTACTTCTTCCTACCGGAAACCACCTGGACCGGAGATGGTCTCTGGTGTCTAACTTGCTTTTCCCCAAATGACTTTTTAAGTATCTCTAACGGCGCTAAAGACGCGGCACAGTAGGCTAATAAGTATCCCGGTCTTACACGGCTCGCTGTGCGATAGGCTTTATAAACTGCTTCGTGCGTAGGGACATATTTTTATACCATTTGTGATATATTATATGCGAGAGAAACTTTCGTTGGTCACTATACTCTGTTCGGTGTAACTTAATTTTTTTCTTGACACTCTGCATTTTTTTGCTTTTCAGAATATTTTCAATTTACATTGATATACCTGTATATTGGCTCTGTACGTACGTACACTGTCAAGTATATGGACACTGCTGGGACGTGCATGACGATCGAGGTCAAATGTCAAAATTTGATAGATTCGAGATTGGCGTTTTCATGAGGAAATACAGATATAAAATTATTTTTATTATGGTACAATTTTTCAAAATTTTTATTCTCAGGAGACAAACGTGTCTGGGTTAAGATTTAATTTTACGTGTACAGTGGTGGATATGTAAGATGCAGTAGACTGCTGGCACGTGTCGCGTAATGCTAGGCGGTAGTAGAATGAGGAGGGGGGGTAGCCGGTTTGTCGACGTCGGGACGCGACATTCATAACTAGCCGGCCTGATCGTGATCTTCTTACTTTTGAAAAATGGCGCACCCACAACGCGGCGTCTTCAAACACGCTGACTCGCAGACGTTGAAAAAGCACCCAACTAAGCGTCCCAGGCAGGCAGGAGCTGCCACCGATGTGACTCCCTACCACCCGTAACCTTAGCAAACAACCCCTTTCCTGAATATCCGGTCGCTCGCTCGGCTGATTATCGCGATGGTCGAGTCGCGCTTGCAAATCAGCCTTGTCAGCAAGCACGATGGACCCGGCCGGCAGGAATTGGTGGAAAGTTCTTCTTATTAGATTTCATCGCAGAGACAAACAACTACCCGTACCAGCAGCGGGCACGTAATCCCATATGAGAATTTAGGTGTTTTTTGAAAAACCCCCTCTAAAGGAATATCGCTATTTTGGTAGGTACGGATTTTTTTTTTATTTATTGGTCAATCACCTCTTGAATTCTAAGAGCGTGGGAAGATTTCTCCGTTGGTCAGTCTTACTTTTTTCACACACTGTACCACTCGCTCGATCACCATACCGTGGACTTTAGTATCTGGTAAAATTTCTCAATTCCCCCATTCGTTTACTCCGATTCGTACCCGACTTCGTGTCTCTTCGCGAATCTCTTGGTGAGCTCGTGAAAGTCCGGATTCCTGGACGGTTCGTGTGCCGTGCGCGTTTCAAGGTCGTCCGGTATATTTTTGGACGTTCGAGGACTCCTGGAGAGTTCATATGGGTTGAACGTACGTCCTGACATGCGCCTGTGCATATTGACTCCTTCGAATTATTGACTCTCTCGATATGCATCCTTCTACTATACCTCCTGCGTGCTTAATGATGGCGACGTGTCGAGTAGCTGTGATGGACGATCCGGCTGGTCTGATCGCGACTCTTTCTACTAAACTCCTCTTGATCCTTTCCCCATTCATTTTTCATGGCCGCTTGTCAATAACCGCTTTCTACGAGTTTCCCAAACAGACGTGGTTCAGTTTTTTCTTTCCTTTTTCTTTTACCTCTTCACAGGACATTTCGTAATTTCACCATTTTCCCGCTCTCGGATACGCGGCGCTGCTGCTGTTCGTTTCTTGAACTTTCGTTTCGGCATCTTTTCTCTCTTTCTTTCCATCTTTACCACTGCCTCTCTCTTTTCTTTCTTTTACTCTCCCAAGCGTGTTTCTTCGCTGAATAGCAACTGCATGACGTTTACCTTGCGGAATCGCAACGTTTTCTCCTTTCCCGGGTAATCCTGACGTTATTCATAGCCGTCCAACAGCGTCGGAGCATTACCAAACTTCCTAAGTAGGATTACCGGTAGGAGTGGTAACTTCTGGGAGCCATGGAAAAAAAAAAAAAAAAAAAAAGAAAGGAAGAAGAGAGAGAGAGAAAGAAAGAAGAAAAGAAGCTGGAGAACTTCTTAACTGCTGTACGCCATCCCTTAAGAGTCTGCTGCCACCCTTATCCATTCTTTCTTACTTTCCCTGGTTATTTCTCCCATTTTCTTGCTCTCTTTTTTCTTCTTCTTATTTTCTTACCTCTCCCCGTACCTCCTACCATCTTCAGTCGGTACTCCCTTAGCACCTTGTCGACCTTCACTTGTGCGTCGTCCAACCGCAAAACTCCTTTCGCTCATCTGGGAAACGTCCCTGGTTGCTGCTGGCTGGTCGGCTTGCTGGTTACCTTACGGCTTTATCCACTTTTCATTTTTTTCTCCTCTTCTTATTCTTTCTCTGCATTTCTTTTTTTGCAAATAAAAAAATACCAGAAACTCATCCAACCACTCGTCCTAGCTGATACTGTACCTTCGGGCAGTGAATTACGATGACTCCCACGGGATCAAAAGTATCTCCCATTTATCCTGGTCCTACCTGTGTCTACTTATAACCTAACTAGCTGGCTCTCTTCTACATTTGATTAGTTTCTTCCTACGTAGTCAACTATTTGCGCGGGAGATTCGAAATTAGTAAACTAACTCGCGCTCGGTCCCGCAAATTTTTCACGCTCCGTTCGGTGCGTTTCTTTATGAAGGGATACATTTGTTTTTAATTTGGTTTAAATTGCCCGCGCTACCTGCTTCATTCGTACGTTAAATGTCGCATGTTTTTACGTAATTACACGGAGAGAACTTTCTAGTAAAAATTACCGTATAACAAGGGACAAACCAGGAACGAAGTAGAATGTTGTACAGTATTATTGTAAAAGAGAAATTTTTCACGTAATTACTTTGTGCTGCATCGGATACTTTTTAGCGTGCTGGCTGGTAAAAATTTTGCGATATGGAAAATATGCTAAAAATATTTTAATTTATAATTCATTGAGTTCGGACGAAGTTCTAATTACCCGTTGAAATATGTATGGCCGGTCGCAGTGTTTACCTTAGTACAGTATTTTACGTTCGTACTGCGAAACTACGGAGAAATTGCTAAATTACAGCAAAATTTTCCAGTCGATTCGCATTTATTTTAATTAGCTGTCCTCGTAAACGGTCGGTAACCTTCGGGAAACTTCGGTTCGTAGAAGCGCTCGAGTCATTAGGACCTCGGTTGCTCATTATCTACCTTACCGACACATCCTAACGTTACTGTATTCACAGGGTAATTCTTGCCAGTGTTTACTATACATCTTCTCCGTGGTACGTAACGACAGATTAAGTAGTGCGATTAGTTTCCTTATACGTTCCAAATCCCTTTCGTGACTGTTCCACTAAATTCACGAAAGTTACCAGGTACCGATATAACCTTTTTTTTTTTTCGTGTCTGAGAGATAAGTTGTTTCGTTCTTTTTGTTTCACTTTGTGCTCCCGAATGAAAAATCAAATTCCATGGGATTCGAGGGCTAGATCGGATATCGTCGAGAGTCAGGGAAAATAAAAAATCACCCTTCGTCAATTGAATCACGCCCGGACTCTTGTCAAGAGGGAGGGTCAAGTAAAAAAAAAAGTGGACAATTGGATAGGGGATGATTTCAAGTCCGAATCGTACAGTATTTCACTCTCGAGTGTTCGACTATTTGAAATTTTTTGTCTTTTGACATTTTTTTTTCCCTTTGATTTTGACATGTCATTAAATATATCTGTTGGCATTTTCTGAATGGAAAAGTCTATCGTCATATAAATGACTGTAGATTCTGATTTCCGTACGTAAGGGACGAGACAAAAAGAAATTGTTGAATCGAAAATTTTACAAAAATTTTCTGTGACACGCGGAATACGGATATCGGAATTCGTCGCATAATTCATCGACAACGATAATTCGAACATACAGAAATACTCGTCCGGCGAATAGCAACGTTGTCCACTCGATATTCATACGTCGTTGTGAAATGACGAAATAAATCCACAGTTGGCGATTGGATCAGCTTTTTTTTTTCACTGTTTTCATATTTATCACGTAAACACATCGTCCGGTTAACACTCCACTTTTTATATTTTTCGACATACATCCCCTATCTATTTCCCACATACCGACGTCTCTCTGTATACGTCAAATACGCATCCTATTGTTCTTTCCCATTGTGGATTCGTATATTCAGAAGCGAAACAGGAGCGGGATGCAGTTTGACACGATTTTTTAAAAATTTCAATAAATCAAATTTCAGTCTCCACTCCAATCCGGATACTCGAAACAATGCTACCGACCTGTGTAACTCTACCAATAAAGAATTACAGCTTTTTCACGTGTCACGAATCTTAATTATAAGTCATAATGCTTTTACAGTAGATACTACCCGTAAGACACAGACAGTACCTAACAGGAACACTGTCTTTAAACAAGTGCATGATAACTGCAGCGAGAACTAGAGAAGCCAATTTTTTGAGACTTCACACAGATTTAATCCGTCAGATCGTGTCTGACCTATGCACCCGGTACCTACTTTTATCCCTGTTACCATTATTATTATTATATACCAACTATCGATCGGGTATTAAATCCTCTGTCGAATCATCTTTCCTCATTGGTCCAGCCGAGATCTCTCGATCAAGTGAGATTATTGGCCGAGAATTTGCTGCTCTGCAGTTAGCGGTCAGAGCACGACGGTCACCGACCGGTACCGAGTACAACCGAAGGCCACGAACTAGATCTTGGCCTTTGCTATAGAAACCAGTTCGAGAGGCCGTTGTAACGGAGCTGTACGTAGGATCTATTTGCCAGTATATATATATATTGTGTTAATAGTCCAGTGGCTGACTGAACCAAGTCTGGATTACCTTTCTGAGCTTCTATGTATTCTTTACCAGTTTTTAGCAGCCGCCATACCTGTTCCAGCAGTCGTCTGCCATAGACAGAACATACGTGTTGATGCGTCTGATCGTATTCACCGTGCCACGTGCATTGTTTCATCGGAGTACGTGGCGGGCTAATTAAATTCCCTCTAAACCACATAGGGCTGACTGTAATACGATTTCGTATTCCACGATTCCAGAAATCGAATTACACGTATCGAACCACGAAAATTCTCTATATGCTCGTAATCGATGCGAGGAATTAGGATTTCTTAGGCTGGAAACATAAAATTTAGATTTAGCTTACAGCTATTCCGTCCCTTGGTATATCGCTGTAGTTGGGAAATTCAATCGACTATTCGTAATGGAGCTCCATTTTGAGTAATCCATTATAGTAATGGATTTCTAGTAATTACGTCATTGTTACTTGTATTATCGAGAGAACATTGAATGTTGTTCACTAGAGGGACGTTTGTCAATAATTTCAAGGGTTAAAAGGGGGGTTTCATTGATTTTATTAAATTTTTAACTTTTTTTCTCTTTTTTTTTCCGATTTCAATGGATCGATCGTTTTGCATCGATTCTTTATATACTTTGTATTGGCACCTATGAATTTAATCCGTGACCTAATTCGCATATATTCAGTGATAGAGTCGTGAACTAGTCAGACAGCTATACAATATCTCTATCCAAGAACAGTATTCGATAGTTAAAGTTTAGTTGGCCGCAGTAGATCAGCTACGTTGATGGTCGGACATATTCATATAGAATCCTCAGCACGTTTCGTTGAGTATCACTATGCTGGCATACTGGAGGGCAGGTTTGGTATATACCAGCGTTATAGAAATTTACTCGTGAAATTACGAAATTGTATTTTTGGCAAATTGGAGCCTAATTTGGGGCGGCGGCTGCCTACTTGAATTTTTAAAGGGGTTGATTTCCATGAAAGCAGTAAGGGTAATAGATAATCAGCCACTTAAAAAATTCGTTAATAACAGGCTGTACTTTCTGTATACAGAACAGCCGTGATCTTGGGAGCTTTAAGGGTGAGGGTTTGTCGGGCATCGACGGGGGGGGGGTGAAGAGGAGGGATCGAGGGGGTGAATTAGTCGAGGGCTTATTACGCGACGCCATCTGGTGCCACTTATTGTGCCGTGATTCATCCGACGGCGTTATTATTGCCAGTGTATGTGAGCTTTGGCGCGGACGTCGACGTCGCGACGCTTTCGGGTTCTTCGCGGTACGGATTAGTGGCGGGAGAGGGGTGGAATGGGAAGGTTGAAAGTGAAAGAGAGATAAATTAATGATTGAAACGTACCTTAAGGCTCGTTCACAAGCAACGGCGAAATTTCATTTGTATACTGGGTGTATCTGAAATATTTTCAGTGATAAGACGTCCTGATATACGAAATATAAAGGGTGAAAATATAAAATGGATTCGATCTTTTTTTTTTATCGTACTTTGAAATTTCCATCCTGAGTTGATGCAACATTTCGTCGAAACTCGAAATACGTGCGAGTGACGAAGGGTGCATCATTCGGTAGGGTAGGTTTGTACTAAGAAATACGATGAGGAACACCTGGACAGCAGATAAAATATTGGGATACTAAAAATGGGATGATTTGAAAATTTGATTGCGAAGGGTGCATTTTTATCTGGTATGTATATGCATGTATATTTGTATATATATAATGTATATGTATTTTGCGAGCGCGACTCGAATACGCGATGTCTGCTGAAAGATATTACGGCTAATTACTGTGCTTTTATTCACTTAGCGTTTACACGCTTGGCGAAGTAGTAAGCGGGGTAACCACGTGACAAGCTGACTTAAGGGGGAATAATTTGTCGCTTTTCCGAGAGTCGAGGAGCCCTTGAATTATTTCGACGACTTCTTGTATCCGAATCCTTAATTTTGAATAATTAACTCTCCTTACGATTGATTTAATTAAACGTAATTATTTAACGTAACCGGTAAATTCTGGGTCTTCAGTGTTTAAGCACTCGGAGTGTACTCGTACTCGATTTGACAGTTTATTTGGATCCTCGTATCGTTTCCAGAAATAGAGTTGCCACGGGATGCTGTTACACGTATCTGAATCTCAGGCGAAACCTGCAAGATCCCATTGCGATAGAAACGCGCATACCGTAGATTGCACGTGTATGATTATACGTAAGGATGTTATATAATGTATTAACGGGATAGTAATAATTATAAGAATTATATATTTGTGTTGGATTGAATTAAGAAACTAATTAATAATGAAAAATACTTGCTCGGTGTCATTTTGATTCTCTAGTTTTGTTATTATTTTTTATTTACTTTTTTTTTATTCTGCCAATTTACACGAATTCGTACGATTGTCTACTGACTGGTAGCTGCTGGATTTACGTGACCCGATTGCTGAACAAGATCTTTGTACTTGACGCCAAGTGTATTACATAATTTAGCTCTGCACCCTGCCGGCGCCTCCTGTAATTGAAAACTGGAATCCATAGTAAAGTAGTTCCTGGCAAATTACGTCTTCCTAATTGCTAAAAGTATTAGTCTGACCTGCACACGTAACCATTTCTGACACGAAACTGAATTAACGTTGATCGTCCAATATGAGTTCTGTAATTCCACAGAAATTTCAGTAATAAAAGAATTCTACAAAATAACTATCTACTTTACTCATTTCGTCAGAAACATTACAACGAATTTTTTTTTGGCAATTCTCGCAAAATCAGACTTTGTCACTTACACGGACAATCGTAGAGATAAATCACAAGTAGAAATGGCCTGCAACCAGTCAGACACAATGAAAAGTCTTATCGAACAGTTCCAATAGATCGATAAATCGACAAATTTGAATATGCAAATTTATTCAAAATGCATTTTGTTCAGAATATTCGTGTTTCCGGAAGTATCGTCGAATATTGTTTGACGTTCCGGAAGTTCCTGTGCTGCGTCGTAACATTGTAAACAGTACAAAATGTCGGATTATTCGGTCCATGGTCCCTTGTGTATATTTTCTATTGTAGTCGTAGTTATCCGCATGCACGTGGTATATGTTGCATAACGTAGGAGGTTCGAGTTATGGGCTCTTGAAAATCTGCAAGTACAGTATCGTCCTGAGGAACATCGTAATCAGGAAACTAGTGTCGTTACTGTCCTGTGACAAGGATAAACTTTGTGGGTTGTTATATTGGCAGATGTAAAGTGAACAAAGGTTAGATTGGGTAGGTACTGTATATTCGTTACAAGTAGAGCGTATATATGCTTATACGTATATATACAGACGAGTCCCGACTCTTGGCAGAAATATGGCAAAAAATTGCATCGTTATTAAAATTCCTTTTCAGAGCGAAAGATCATATTTTTTTTTTTTATACATAAGTATATTGCAGACAGTTTTTTCATTGAGTTATCTTTTTTTTTTGTGACTTTTTTTTTTAATTTAGTTCTTTCTTATCGCAAAAACGACCAGTCAGCTTTTCCTCGGAGGCTTTCCGAAATCTGGCGAAATGACGTGCTTTATGCTAAGTAAGCTCATGCCACTTACGCTGACGTCACGATGTGAATTACCAAAGAACGTCAGGGTGTAACTATATATATATATAGTTCTTGAACTTTTTAATAAGTCTGTATTTTTTGCCTCTATTTCAGTAAAAATTCGTGAGGGCTTTATCGATTACTTTTTTTTTTTTTTTTTTTTTTTTTTTTTTTTTTTTTTTTTTTTTTTTTTTTTTTTTTTTTTTTTTTTTTTTTTGTATATTTCTGAAAATTTCAAACTTGACGAACAGAAAATTCGGTGGATGCGAGAAAAATTAATACGTTGAGAGTTCGCGAAATAAAATTAGCATTGACGACTAATTTTTTTTTTTCATAATTATAATTTTACGTATATTGCACACGTATTACGTTATCGTGGTGGTGTTTGTTTTTTCAATTTTTTTTTTTTCATTGTTTTTGCAATTTTTTCTGTTACGCCCACTTTTTACGTATACCGCAGTCTCTATGCACTTTTTTAGAAATAAAGCTCCGGATGCTGCGCTCGGCGCTCTCGATCATAAATGCAAAAATATGGTAGATAAATGTATAATAACCGCGGGCGGGGGGGGG
>NW_014333664.1:1251002-1264255 GCF_000341935.2 Cephus cinctus | reverse complement strand
CGGATAAAAGAAGGGCAGTGGTGGGAATGCACTTTGCCTGCATACGATTGTATCCGCTGTGAAGTTTGCATGCATTCAAAACCGCATCCGCGAACCGCGCCGATTATGAATTTATGTATCGCAAAATGCAACCCAATTTCTCTCTATTTTTATGTAGCTACTTTAAAACTGCAACAGCCCAGGGCTGGTCTGTTCGAATTGACTATTTTCACCTACGTCACGTGCATCCTGACACTTTGTCGATGGTCGATTCCATTAATCGATGCAGTATTTAAGGACTATGGCACTGCTTTAGAAAAACGTTTATAGATGCATAAAAATACATTTAGATATTTCGTCATATCTAAATGCACTTTAATAGTGACATTAATGTGTTTTTTTTTTTGTTATTTCAGAAAATTCACAGTTAATTACATGCGATCCTGACGTCCTAATTATTCGGCAGCTTTTAATTGCACACAATTCCATTTCGCACAAGCTCGTTCGCAGTAACTTTCGCAGCCTTGTTAATGCAATTACGAGTACAACTTCTCTTCTTATATACAGAAAGAGAGGGGATTTGGCGCAAGATGCATTTATATGAAAGGTGTTTGAAAATTTTATGGAAATAAACGAAAATTTTTTTTTCATGCAAAATTACCAGTGCGTTCCTAAAAATATGTACCCGGTGTTGTACAAGTACGCCGAACCTGAAATGAACTCTGAGATACATGGGAGTTGATACATTTTTTTTGTCGATATCAGGCGCACTTGATATCTTTTTGCGAATTTCGAAAAAAAAAAAATCGAATTTACAATGACCTTTTGGATCTATTGCATAAAGCATCACACGCATGAACCTCATCTTGATTATCTTATTGACCCTTTTGCCAGATGAACTCTTCATTTGCCATTTCGAGAGTGATAATATCGACGCTACCTCGGGGCGTCTTTACGAAGGTATAATAACCAGTATAGGCGTCGCGACGAAAATTGCCATCCGATCTGGACCATTTTTATTTCAATTTGTTCGAAGATTTATACGGCCGTTATTCGCGGCCATTTCAGGTACGTTTTATCCAAGACTCGGGGGGGCCACAATCCGCCACCCTACTTTTCCACCCTCTGTGCAACCACGCCTTTTCTCACCATCTTGCCATCCAAACTCCAGCTTGCCAAAAGCTCCAGCTAACTACCATTCGATTTGCATTTCATCCAATAAATCTCACGCCGCCATATTCGCCAATTTTTCTTTTTTAACGCTTTCCTACCCTCTTTTCTCTGTTCACCCCTACCCTCTGAAATCCCGAAAATCCCAGAAGAAAAGTGTCTTAGAGTCCAGTCGTTTTTCACGTGTTATCCTTCGAAATTGCGGGAATTTAAAAAAAAAAAAAAAAAAAAAAAGACAACCCTCTCACGTTTTCACGTAGTATATGGACTCAAATTAGCATAAGTATAATATACACGTAACACCGCAATATTTGAGAGATTACAATTTTTCACGGCCATCAAACCAGATCTAAACGTTCTTCTTATACCTGTATACGATAAGAAAGACGCGAGAAGGATTTTCGTCTCATATTCCAAGATACTTCGCCGCTTACCTCGCGTTTTACGATCTCGTGAACCTTCGAAAATTCGCGAAAGATGCTAAGCGCGATTGCCTCGTCACCTGAATGCCTGTAAAATCGTACAGTCAAATTACAGGAACGGCGACGGCGCCGAGCGTTTCACTCGGATATCGGTAATGCACGCAGCCAATTCTGTAAGATCGGCTTTATGTGGAAATAAAGATTGTCGAAGGGCGTAGAGGGGTATAGCCGTTTCATGGGATAACGACGGCCGATATATTTTTTACGATCGCCAGTACAATCGGAAAATGCGTTTATGAATTTTCCTTCCCTTCTTTCCCCGAACGAAAAGCCCTTTCTCGCGTCTTTTCGTTTTATTTTTATTTTCATTTTCTCCTCGTAGCGTTCGCACTGGAAAGCATTTATTGCTGCACGTGAAATCGACAAAATCATTCGCCGTGTGCGCGCCTTCATATTTCATGGAAACACCTGCAGCCTCTGTAGCCGCTGTAGGGCAGGGTGCGTAGGAAGGGAGGTCGTAGGGGATGTTAGTTTGGGTCGGGATATGTTTTTGGTGAAATTTTTTTTTCCATTTATATATTTTTTTTTTTTTTCATTGTTCGAATTGAAATACGTTTAGCGACATCAGTCAGCGACAGCAACAGATCATTTGAAAAAGCTTAATCCAAAAATAAAATTGGCCTTTCCTTTTATACTCGCTGAGTTTGCCCAGTGCATTCGGTCGTTGGGCGCGTATTGTATTTTTGAATTTATTTATTTATTTATCCCATCCAGCGTCGCCCGTTATCGCCGGAACTAACAATAAATCAGAGAGGGTAAACGTTTGCCTGGCGTTAATTACATTTTAGTTTGGTTGGCAATTTTTTTTTTTAACCAAAAAATAGCCAATCGCTAAAGATTTTTTCTCTCGTATATCCACGCTATATTTGTTGCACGTTGAATTTCGCGGTTTATCATAACGTTGACAGTGACTGGTTGATTTCTAATTAAAAATAGGGCTTTGACTTTGAAATCCCATCGCGAACTAAATTTTGTTACAAAATGTAAATAAAAAATTTACGCACATATACGTATACATATATCGAGATTAAGACCCCCTTAGCTATGAAGGTTGGCTGAGCGTAAAGTTTCCCTGCTCGTAATTTCAATCCCCTTTCCGTTTTGCACCGCAGGAATATCAGCAGACTTCGCCGAGCCGGCGCAGCCTTCTCCCTCCTGGCCCTTATATATATACCACCTACGCCATCACGCAAGGGTTTCCCGTGTCTTATCATCCGCGACTTTGCCGCCCGATTGTTCCCTGGACGCCAGACAATGCTGCGCACCCCTCTAATTTGACTTTCCAAGGATGTCCTCATGTAGCAGAGAGACCAGGGACGGATAAAACCAGCCCCCTTTCCACTTACTTAGATTTCGCCCCTTTTTTACCGCAGGAACCAGTCGAGCTTTTGTCGTCGGATTTGCACCCCTTTTTAAGACTTCAACACGCTCGCACGAAGGATACGAAGAGGAGAATGCGCCATTATTTTTTTTTGTCTATTAATAACGCCGAACGATTTTTTTTAAGATTTATTTCGATCGACGGGTAAGATGTTGAAGGCATTGATTAAAAAATAATTAATAAATAATTGAAAAAAAAAATTTTTTTTATCAAGGCAGTCACTAGGTATCGATTATTTTTAATTTCGTATTTTTTCGATTGAAATTTAATCGATAGTCACGAATGACGATTTTATCAATTCTTTTGTCGCGCCGTTAAACAATTACCAGCAGCCGATTATTTTTATTCGTTCTCACTCTTATATACTGATTGTATCTATTATATGTATGCGGGAGCTTGCGGGGGGTCATTGTCTTTCGAAAGTGGCTCGAAAAGCCGAGAGCTAAGCCAGCGTGACAGCTACCGCGACGAAAACCGCTTTCCGAAAGCTTGCGGAAGCTTTTCGACCCGTCCTAACAATGCGGAGTGCGTCGCGACGGCGCACGGTTTTAACGGAAGTACAATGGCGCTCGTGTACGTTATACGCTTACCTGTTATCATCTTACGTCCTAACCCAGGGGATTGAATTGGAAGCTCCATGGAAAGCTTTGCTGTCTAGGTTAACGTACAGTTATCACGAGTATAAACGTAAGTTATCAGAAATTATATTTTAATCCGTTCTTACGACAGTGGCTATTGCTGGTATTATCGTCATCACC
The DNA here is from genome assembly GCF_000341935.2 of Cephus cinctus. Taxonomy (NCBI): domain Eukaryota; kingdom Metazoa; phylum Arthropoda; class Insecta; order Hymenoptera; family Cephidae; genus Cephus; species Cephus cinctus. The sequence continues at coordinate 1,260,485 of NW_014333664.1, read as the reverse complement.
GTATACGAGATTTATGCGCGAAATATCCCAAACCAGGCTCATTACGATAATTAATTTTTGTATTTTGAAAAAAAAAAAAAAAAAAATTTTTTTTACCAAATTTATTTTTTTCTCTCGTTACTAAGCAAGTCATTTATTAAGTATGAGGTTCCATTTAGTTCTTAAGAGAATATAGCCGTAACGATACTGACCAGTATCGTGCACCATGTAGTCATATGCTATGTGACCAGACGCCTTTTAATGATTCATCATTTACTATGCATAGTATGAATATCAGCTACTTGCAAAGCTTCTGCTACTTCTGTCAGATCATTAAATAGCCACTGCAGCAGAATTACTTTCGTATTACTAGTACCTAATCAGTATGGACAGTTATCCAGCTAGAATGGCGAGCTTAATTCTTCCTGAATGATTCGTCAGGAACATGTAAGCCTTTCGATCGATGATACTTGTTTTTTTCTTTCACTTTCTTAAATTTATAAATTCATTTTGCACTAATGATTATAATGGACGTATGGTTAGAGTTAGTCACGACGCTGAAGAATGTGTGAGAATGTAGTAAAGTTTATTTATTGAATGTTTTTTTTTTTTGATTTTTCCCAGTGTAATTTTTTTTGTACACGAGTTTTTAGCATTTTTGTGGAAATTTCTGTCTACACGCAAAAGATTCGAAGTAACCTTTTAAATTGCCAGTGGGTTTGGATCGGATCGATACGTTACAATAATTGGCATGCCGACCGATTTTCATCATCGATATTACGTATAACGCTGAAACTGGGATCAAAGGAAAATTCGGAGCGAGGTTATCATCTTTTTGATTTTATCATGGGGGATGAGAAACGGTGAAAAAGAGGTAGAGTAAAAAAGGAAGCGGTAAAAATTTGATAGAGCCTGAAGGAATAAAATCAATGTAATGTTAAAAATAAAAAGTAAAAAGGAAATTGGAAATAAAATAAAAAATAAATGCAACGCCCCTTCAATCGGCAACCGTTAACCGAGAAAACCGGTTCTACGGTATTTGAACCGTTCCCGATGCCGTTTCGACGTAGCGCTTCACGTATGGTTCATGCACGGACTTTTAATCGTTTCGATTTACCGCACGTTGCAGCTGTAATGGCGTACCGACAAATTGCCCGGATCGCGATTGAATGCAGCATCCCGCAAATCTCTGTGCTCCATCCTGAACACAGCCATAGGCACATATACGAATGACGAGGTTCAGGGCAGAAGTATTAGGTAATATGGGAAAGCTGGTTAAGCTGGTTTAGTTGGTCGCCGCTGATGCTGCTTCTATCGCCGTGGGGTTAAGTTCAAGACGTAGGGCGGAGGCAAACTTTGAACCTAGTTTGTACATTGGGATAGGTCGTAATTTAAAAATTATAAATAAAATAGCTGTCAGAGGCGAAATTTTTAATAAGGGATGACACTGAGGGGTGTTGGGTGCAATTTTTTAATTTTCAGACTAATTAATTTTGAATTACTATAAAAATCTTTCAGTATTATTGTATGTATTGTACATCTGTCATCTTGCTGGTTGAAACCCACAGATGTCGGAATGGTCCAGCTAACTTATCTACTGGATGCTGAATTGACGACCCTCTGCTCTCTAACCTTCTCCCTTGCATCCCTGCGGGATTTGCGAAACGAAAAAGTTTCCGGGGCGTCGCAGTTAAATTAAATTACCTTCCGGCTCGCTTTTCTCGTCTGCTATCGTCGCAGAGGGCGCCAGTATCCAGGAGAGAATCCAGGGTAGGGTTTTCCCCCAGACAAAAGTACTATTTTCGTGTCTGACCCGAAGTCGCTCTACCTACTTATGCTTACAGGGCTAGTTTCCGACTAATATTACTTACGCCTGGGCTGAAATGTCTAACTAGTAGTCTTCAAAGAAAATTAATTTGCGAACCAGTTACTGGTATGACTTTCATGCATATATTATACACTTCTACACTTGGCAACCCCCTCTTATCATAATGGGTATATACTTTAACAGCGTCAACCCCTAGCTGGTAGATATTCTAGCGTGCACGCGGTAAGTATTTACATTACCAGTGTTTTCACTGAAACATATCGCTTCGTGAATACTGGCCACTCTAGGGACAAGTAGTAATTTACCCAACAACATACCCTTATACATAAGATACCCCGAAGAAAAAAATCCCTCAAGACGTAAAGGGTCGAATTCACGTTGCTTTCATACCGAAAGTGACCAGAATATTTTTCTTGTATTTTTACTGAATTTTAGTATCCTTCGTTTTGCAGGGGGTTGAAATAATGCAGATGGGATCTAAGTAGATAAAATTGAAAGTGCGTGTAGAGTCAGACAGTCAGTGCCAAAGTATACTCGATTTAATGAATAAATATTTTACAATTTTTTAACAATTTTTATTTAATCACTGTATAGCCGTATCCTTACTACGCTAACCTCATCAGCACGTTATTTTACTTTTCTGTTCATTAAGAGGACCCGTCGCGTTCCATTTCCGTCGGCGAATTCTTTAGTTCAGATATCACAAGAGGTACCATTGTTCCCTTCCCATTCGAGGGGGCATCCACAATAATGGACTTAATTATTGTACAATCCGACGATCGTGCCATCCTTTTAATTATCTCTTCCCGAATGCCGCACACTCTTTGTGGGTCTTCCACTAAATTCGTGGGGTGTTCTGTATTATGTAACCGGATTACGTAATGAGATCCGATTAGCCACGCGCTACCAACTCTGTCTATTGCACTTACGATAAATAATAATTTCTCGATTCTTTTGTTACAGACCACCCGCTAGTGTACTCTGACCGTGCGGAATACGTGCGGCTTATGTGGTACCATCAAATCCCCCACGCGAACACAGCAGAACAAGTTCTCCAGGAGTTACGACGTTAAATTGGCAAATTCCTAAAGGAGCGACAGGTGGGTTTACAACGGACTATTATACGACTGTATTGTAACAAAGTGAACGAGCTCTGCAACCGTTTCTTTCGTCGCTGTTGTATCACTTAGTACAGTTTTTTCCCTCTTTTTATTTTACCACCTCACACTGTTTTACCGACAGAGTTTTACGAAGTTCAAGTTCACGTTTTTCCTGTTATCTTTCAAATATTTTTTTTCACTTTTTCTTTTAAATCAAAAATTTACAAAAAAAAAGTACCGTTTTTCATATCGTGAGCGTAAGGTCGCTCTGAGCGTCAAGGTCGGTTCTCAATGCGCGAACGAAATGATTATTCGATGCAACACACGAGTACAAGAACGTAAAGAGATAAAAGGTCAGTTTACAATGTACCCTTTACCTTTGTTTCATTTTTCCCTACTCGTTTCGGTGCTTCCGCTTGAACCGGATGTACTCGTGAATACTTGCCTTTAAACGGTATCCTAGCGTTTATTGTCGAAAGCTGCGCACTGTGAATGGAACAAGTTGATAACAAAACGTCACCGCCGAATATTAATGTCGTGTAAAAGGGTACTGTTGCTGGGAAGAGGGAGTGAACGAGGAAAAGGGGTAGAGGTTTAATAAGTCGGGGACGTAATGAAAACCATTCATATAAAACTTTTGGTGCTAGAGGTGACATTTTAATTGAACGACTCTTGCCACGCTCGGGTAGAACTTTTTGCTTTTATTTTTTTTTCCTCTTCTTTTTACCCATAGTTTTCCTCTCGCCCTTTTCACCTCCAGCCTTTTCTAAACATTTTGGGGCATCTCAGTTTTCCTTCTGCGAGGACACGCGTACGGACGATACTTTTTAACACGGTTGACACATAGCTGAAAAATAATATCCTCCATTTCTAACCCCTTCTCATCACTCTGCACTTGTTTTATTTTATTTATTTTTTTCTTAGCATCTCAAATTTTTCTTCTCTTTTTCTTTCCCTTACAGTAATTTTCATATTTCAATTAATTAAATGATTTTATATTCAATATTTTCTTGTCTCCTGTGCACTGTAGATACTGAATTGGACTGTAGTTAGCGCGCACTAATTCTGACGAAATATGGAATCCATGAAACGTCCAGGTATTGGACGTGTATGAAAAATCATTTTTTTTTTTATTAACAATATACGTAATAATATCAGCTAAAATTCTTAGTGAATTATTGTCTGTCTTATCTATAAAGAAAATCATGATAAGGTCAGATGCTACGCGATTTAGTAACGTGCACGAAGAGTGATAAGACTTCCATGCGATATGATTGAGAGCTGATCACAAATTAGTCAACGTAATGTGGAAGCGCGCGTAGGACCGTCGTCACAGTCGTCACGATAAACTAAAGTTACTCGACTAGTGAGTGTGAATACATTTGTCATATTGCATACATGAAAATATACGGTGATGGTTATACAGTAAATCAAGTCGTATTACTGACGAGGTAAGACTTTTTATGTAAAGTTGAAGTTAGAAAAAAAAATGTTCTGACATTCCAAAATTTGGCAACTTTTACGACGTTACTCATTTTTTCTTTTCTTTCTTTTGTATATTTGCTTATCAGTTTTTTGCATTCAAAAATGATGACTCAACCACTTACGACAGCTAATAAGATTAGCCCTGACGACCTCGTTTCGGTAAAAAAGCTTAGACAGTATCGCGGGGAAGTGATAACGTAATGCGCTACCTGCCTTTAGGAGAGATAACTACGAGTGATAGTGTCGCGTCCCTGATAAGCCAATAATTTCGTTACGATACATGTTTTGGACTATTTTAGCATGCGTTTAATAAAACAGCCTAATCATATGTTTATTACTTTGCACATTTTTCTCTATTTTTTTTTTTGGGCTGATTAACAATTACCTTATCACTGATGATTACTGTTATCGTTAACAGTATAAAAGAGATGCTACTCCCTTCAATGGGATATCGTTGTTTATTCTAATCATTCGAAATGGTCATTGCTACTGATCTAACGGGAAACGTCTACCGAGTTCTATGATAATGGAGCCGCTATAGGAAGTGATAAGATTGAAACTTCCTGCTCCAGTAATTTATGTTTATATATGAATACGTAGTATTTACTTACATCTACGTTATACGGACTTTATACAACAGTATTGTACCATCTGAAGGTGGTTCTGTTGTTTAAATGAAATGAACCTGCTAACTTCACACGGTGCAAATATTCATGAGTAACGTTGTATAATTTTATTTTTCATATACATAAATCTGAAGAAATTTAATTATTCACGTAACACGTAGATGGGTAATTCATATAAATCGTGACAGTTGTTATACTTATCAAATGCGAATCTGATTCATTAGAAAAAATTCGCACAATTGTTTACTATAATTAAATCCGATTAGATGGATCGATCAATCACTTAATTTAGAGCTTTAGCAAAAATATATATATATGTATACATGATTTAAGGTTTCGCTTACTCCGAGCGAATGATCGGCTCGAATGAGAAGGTAACGTTGAACGATTTGTGGAGAATGCTGAACGGAGGATAAAGAAAGGGAAAGAAGAATAAAAGAAGGAAAATCAAGAAAACAGAGATTCCTATGGAAACGCAAAGGCAAAAGTTCTTAGCTATACTTACCTCAAAGCCTGTATCCGTGTTTATACGAAAAGTTTCGCGTTTTCAATGCAAATCCGCGTCGCTGCCGAGTCCGCTTCATTACCAAGAATTGTCAGTGAAATTCCAACTACGGATACGTGTATAGTCATTCGCCGACGTCGGCGTCGGCGTCGGCGTCGAGGACGCGCGGAATTCCAATTGTTTCTTTACGCGAGATGAAAAGATGGTAAGAAAGTTTCGACGACGTCTTTACTTTTATTTGATTTCTACGTTGCAACTGAGTGTCGGTTGGTACTGTAGCTACTTGCTAATGGTTTCGTCGACGTTTCTAAACTGCCTGTACCTGTGCGACGTGTTATGCTACTTTTACGAAAAATTATTCTGAACATTTTTTTTTTCGAAAATTTTTAGTCAATCTTTAATGTCCCCGTTTCTCAACTTTGCAATATAAACTCCAACGTGACACAACTTAGTTTTCAACCTTCATTTTCTAAATCTTAACCGTCATACTAAGATTCATCTAGATTCAATGAAAATTCACCTTTACCCAAACTTTCGATCATTAATAATTTCTATCAGTCATTTAACGATCGTGTTGAACGGTGCATGATTAAATTTTTTTTTTTTCTATTGTATCTCAAGATCGTCTCACTGACGTCATAATAATTTTCCATTCATATCTCGACCTAACGGCGACTCGCGTAATTCATATTTATTTGATAAAAATCATTCTTCCCGTGTAAATATTACATCGCATGAAATTTGTATGCTTACGTTGTGTCGCACGCACAAATCGGCGACAACATTTGCGTTACGTTTTTTTTCTAGCGAATGTGTTTGCCTACTATGCTTACCTATATCCTACTCACCTATCTGCCTACCTACCTACCAACCTACCCATATAACCACTCGGCGAAAGAGCTTTCCCCGAGTCCCTGACAAATGGGTCGAGAGCTTTTCCGACTTCGGAAGCTCAGTAGACACGGACAGAATCCACAAATCGACACAATGCATTCACCGAGGTATAAGTTTTCTGATGTAAAGAACAGTCTCCCCATACAAACTTGGCTGTTGGTCCACCCGTGGTATGTCTCGAGTCTTCTTTTTTTCTCTTTCTTTATTATCATTTTGCTTTTGCCGGTAATCTTCATATCTTCGTTCTTTAGCCTCGATAAAGCATAAATATCACGGTTGTGTTCTGTCGATAATGGGATACGAAGTAAATGGGGGAATTATTCAGAAATAAGAATAAGAATTTAGACGAGGGGCGAGGGGGGATATTCGCACGTATTATTATTATATCTATATTTTTCTTTTCAACTTTTTTTTTTTTTCTTCAATACGATTAAACTGTCCTGTCCTTAATATCTATCGCGTTCGGGATATACGGTTCGAGTTATCATTTCCGGTCTATAGAATATTTTGTTGCGCGACTAATCGAACTGAAATATCCGTGAGCGACGCCACAAAAGACCCACGTGGGTCTTTGTATCCGCCGAACCGTGGAAATATTGTTGAGGAATGCTGATCTATTCTCACGGGTATTGCATGATAAAGTCTATTAAATACGATCGTGTAATGATAATTGCACCTTTGGGTTTCTTTCCCGAAGATCGAAGGAACTGAGGGTTGAATTCGATTACGTGTTACGGTCAGTAGTGAAGTTAATGCTGTTGGGGTATAGCTTCGAAAAGTTTTACTTATTCATTACATAATTTAGCATAGCGAATTTTCATGGTAACGCTTACCCCTGTTATTACACCGAAATAAATCTTTGGCGAATATTAAAAATTTTATTTTGGCCACGCATGAATTTTTCACGCATCAATTTCTCACACTTGACTGTTAAACACAAATAAAATACTAGCTCGCGTGTTCACGACGTGCCCGGAAGTGCCCCTTCGTGTTGCCGTCACGTGAAGGGCTCTTTATCGCGAGCACATTTTCCTAGTCTTCCTATCGCCTCTATTGTCACTTCCCTTAGTCTGACCTGTACATGTCGTTACTACTAGCCGGTAACGTCACGGAGAATCCTTCGGAACAGTACAGTTTCGTTAAAAGTATCCTGGTCGTTTTTTTCTCGTACTTTCGTTAAGTTTTCTTAATCGCTCCCTCATGCAATTTTTTCGCTCCTTTCATTTTCCAGGCCAATCTCAAGTTTCATAGTTTATCCCAGATTAACGTGTAGTCTTTAAGAACGTCCAGCCGCTCCACGTCGTTTCGCGAAATTCCGTAAAATTAATTAACGTCGGTTGAGCTACGATGGACCTTTGGACGCGGTCAGCGGGCGACCTGTGGTCAGCAGCCTAGGGAAACCGAGCACGGATGCCAGAGCATCGTTCCTCCGCTCTGAATTTGATTAGTGACCGTGTACCAGGGCAAATCGTATGCGTTAAGCCCTTGGCGTGAGTTTCCATGAGGGAGCAGATCGTCGACGACAGTGACCCACCGTTTGACCGTGCATGTCACGGCGATCGCTGCCTAAGCGACCGTTGCGGTTTTACCAAAAGCATCGGTGACGTAAGTCACCTCACCAAAACGTCTCGGGTTCGATTCCCGTCGGTGGAATTTTTTTTTTTTTTTTTCAACCTCACGACCTGACCTACCTGGTCCGCGCTAGTAACGTCCCACGATGCATTCCCAGTTCTGACCAATCGATATTCTACCCTGAGGAAACGAGGTCGTGACCTGGTCCTGGTTCCTCGCGATACTTTGCACCCCTAGAATGCTTCAGATTGCCCTTATTGTTTGCGTAGGATGTGTTCCCCCCTTTTTTTTTCTATCTCTCTTCTACCTCGCAAATACTCTAACCCGGATTAATTGAAGCGATTGGCCTTCTTTGTTACTCCTGACGTAAATGCATTTATTTGCATTAAAAAAAGGACGGGCTCACTCAATTGTTGTATCTACGCGTGGAACTGCTTGCTGTGCTCTGTTTTTTGTTATCATACCTATTCTCAACAATGGGTAATTCTGGGTACTGTCTTATTGTTAGAACTTTATTGCTTGCGTTAACACTGGCCATAATAAATTTGCCTCTGGAGAATGGGACGTTTCCCGCTAACCAGTATTAATGCACGGTATTAGTCACTGTAACGTGTACTATGGGGTTGATATAGAGGCGATTAGAATAATTTACATTGTATTTATACTTACTCGTCAAATAACTAAATTACCGTATTTTGTGAGAATTAAAAGTTACGGGTTTTTTTGAAAATTTTTTTTTTCACTCATCTTCTTGCATATTCAACGTTATTCGTATTGCGCGATAAGCGGCAGGTCGTTTTTAAGACATTATCGGTAATCTTATTTTATGAATAATTTTTATTTAATCTTTTCCTTGTCTATACAATTATTTAACAATGTTGATAATTATTCGTTTTCTCATATCCCGCGCAGTTATCCTGTACCGTGTAGGGTGTCGAATATAAAGTCACATTACGGCACGTGATGCCCATAAAGTGGGGACCACCCGTCGTGACAGACTTCGCATTTAAACCTCGTGATAAGGAGTCATTTGTTAGGGAATGTGATATGAGCCAAGAAGGTCGGCCTAATTGTGGCGGTTCGGATGGGCCAGCCATTAATACGATGAAACCAAGCAATCACTTTCCGTCAGCGGATTTGCAGCGTACAAATCGCCAGTCCCATTAAGATCCTTATCTATCGGCCGGTTGGGCCAGATTTTTACGGCCGATACGCGTGTACCAATCATATTGCATTTCCTCGCTACTTTTCGGTACCCACGTGGGATCGATAATCGTTTGCCCCCGTCCTCTACCACCCCTCTCGAAAAATTACTCTTTAATTTCATTTTATAATTTTATTCTTGAAAAATTACATTTTTCGTATAATGTATATGAACTTTTTTTTTACATTTTCTTTTACTGACAATTCCTCGTATTCTCGTAAATGTAGTTACATTACTATGGTTATATATATATATATATATATATATATATATATATATATATATATATA
>NW_014333664.1:1247129-1250356 GCF_000341935.2 Cephus cinctus | reverse complement strand
CATTCTAAGTTTGTCCTGAATAAAAGGACAGTTGTTATTGTTTTCTATATCGGGTTCTCACTCTTCTTTCCTGGCTACCTTACCAACACCTTGGCGTTCCCTGCCCCTCTGCCATTCCCTCATCTGAGTTAGTTCGGTTGCCGTACTCTATTCTTTTCGGGAATTTTCGTAGTCTCGTTACGTGACGCAACGGTGCGTCTGGCGCCCAGTCGGTGACTTTCGGTATCGCGTCCCGGGGGAATAGAGCATTATATTTGTGGCGTAAAACGCGTCGGGATAGCTGCGTCTCGGCGAGTAGACTTTGGGGTTAGATTATGCTTTAGTCTCAGTTTTATAGCACTGGCGAATAAGTTGAAGTATAAAAATTGCGTCACAGTATATATGGAATTAACTAATTTGGCAGTGATCCAATATTTTTCTGCACAGTGCGAATGTTCATTAGTCCATTAGAGGTTGGCTTGTTAATTCCTTTACAATCTGCTTTCATAGGAGCCAGTGCGTTTTACAGTCGACTTTACGTAATCCCAGCGTGGTCTGGAATTAGCGTTATTAAGGGTGGGTTTTTAGTAAATTTCGACAGGTAAAAGAGAGACAAACATTAATCGGATGAGAGTACCACGAAAGCTTGTAATTTTACGAACCGCATGCAGGCGTAAGAATTATTGGCGTTAAAGAGCGAGTATCGAGCAAAAAAAGATATACAGGAACATTTGTACGCTTCGTCTTGTTGAATTGCACGAGTTCATGGCTAAGAGATAGCTAAGTAAGTAGTTAGTTCCAGTGTTTCTGTTGTATGTCAGACAGAGTGGTACAATCCACTGGTACCGTTCTACGTACAGGTTTTAGATCAGCGCCTCCGTTCGCTGCGAACGGAAGTGAAAGAAAAAGAAAATAAGCGGAAGTGGCTCTGGTGTAATGCGGATCTATTGAAATAATATTGCCTTTAGTTTGCGGCTTCGAGTAAAACGCGAAGGTTTAAAATGACGATTGGAAAGAAAATGGCGAATCGTGTTTTCAGAATTCTATCTTCTTTTTTTTCCGACTACTTTAGCTTTTACCACTCGAGCGTTTTCGAAGTCTGATCTTTATCTGCTACTACTACTTAAAATCCAAGAAGCACTTAAAGTCCACGCTATTTCTCATGGGTCGATTATTTTTTTGACTTTAATTCCTTTTCTTTCTTTTATCTCACTTGGATCTTGTAAATTTCATTTGTCCTTCCACGGGCCATCCCTGCCCTAGATTTAATTCATCACGTGAGTCAAACTCTAGAAAGCTCTTTTGTACCTAACGGTACCTATACAGTATCCGCCATTCGATTCGATTATACGTCTCACGTATCTTTCCTGCCATTTCTCAGCGTATAGAGGTTCCTTGGGGAACTACAAGTTTTTTTCTTCTTTTTTTCTTCATCTCTTTTTCTCTTTCGCGTAAAATAATACCAAAAGCATCCCGATAGAGTGTTTCTTATCCGTTCGAATCTACCCCGCTGGAAGTAGACAGCGATAACTGTGTATAATCTGGATTCTGCTCAATGCCGATCGTGACGTCACTACGTACTGCAACATTGCCATCTAGGAGCTGGTCGTCGATGGGTGAACACGCAACGAAAATACCATCTAACCTAAATAAATTGCGACACGCAAAGAAAATGTTACTGTGGTATATGAAGGTTTTCGAAAAATATTCTTGAATTAATATCCTAGAGTAACGAAACTGACCACTAGCTAACTAATACTACTTGTTACTATATATATATATTTTTCACGTGTTTCGTCGGTCGTCTGACCATTACGACCTGTATCTACTGTCGATTTAACTACCGTTACTATTGATTTTTCGTTCACTTGGACTTCTCTCCTCAATGCAAACACCATTTGCTTTCTCTGTTTGCCAGGCAATGCTTAACGACACTTAAGTACGACGGCCATTCTTTGCCGATAATGCTTTCGCACCCTTCGTCACTTTTTTCCTTCCCGTTTCCTCAATATATAAGGTTTTCTATTGAACAAAATTTGTTTCGTTGTATCGACAGTCCGCTTCGATCGTTCGAGGGACCCTTGCGGAATTTGTCATTTTACGAAGAGACGAATAAAATCTTTTTTCTATCAAGTGCTAACGTTGGCGATACTGGGTACACTGGTGTTCTTAGAGATATATGATAAATTTTCAATAATTTATACTAAACTGTAATAAAATTAAAAAAAATAACGCGCGAAGCACTAGCGATGTTCATAGCATCCCATAGAATTCTCCGGGCGTATCTTTTGTCGATAATCTTTTTTTTTTCATCGACCGCCTTGAATTCTGTCGTCACCCTCGGCGTTTGGGGCTCGACGACTTTTCGAAGAAGCCTTAAGGTTTCGACGTTTGGATTCTTTATTATCGGCAGAAGGCGATATTCACGTGAGATACCATTAAGTTTTATTGGTTTATTCGGATAATAAATAGAATAAGTAAAATAAATCCCAAAAGATCTCTCTCTCTATATACACAATATCTGGCTATGTATTCCTATGACTACTACTCTGGATATACCCCCACACGTGATTCATGGTATCCAATAGATAACATCTATGGAGGATGCGTCTCCACGAAAAGGTATACCCTATTCAAGTAAGTAGATAAGTCCTGAGGGAATTCGTGATACGGCACACTCTGCGGACCTGCTTTGCTAGAATTTATATATACCTCTACGACTATATACAGAGTAGCAGGGTGGTACTACAAAGCGAACCTAAGCAAAAACGATACGAATACGAATGGCGCGTCTAGTCGACCGATAAATTATTCGTAGCTTACACGACCTTCCCTTTCGAATAGGATAGAAGGTCAGGTTAGGTGTATCCCTCTCCGGGTGAAGGTGCCAATAGCCGGGCAATTCTCTTTTCAGTTGCGCGGAAACCGCTTCCAGGGAAATCTATGGAGTAAAACGTGACCCGCGTTTCTATGCAATTTCGTAAAGTTATATTTACATAATTTAATCTATAGTATGTAAATTATATAAATTTATTATTTATATACACTACGTAGCATACGTACGGCAGCGAAGGTACGTATCTACTAAACAGACTAAGATTCGATTGGTACAAGATATGCTAGGAGGGGTTGGAGGGTGTCAGGATGTCATTGAAAAGGGTGTGAAGAAGTAGAAGAAAAGAGTAGAGTGGAAAAGTTCTTTTTTTTTATTCCTTGCGTATTCACCGAGTGACTTCATCTTCCTTGTT